>NC_091185.1:40050807-40130807 GCF_040958095.1 Procambarus clarkii | reverse complement strand
TTGTTACTTAAAAGTAAAACAAGCAAAATTTCCTGAGTATACATAACACTAGTTTTTCTATGACTAAAAATGAAAACCTATAAATCAATTATAAAAACTGTAAAGTAAAATCTTAAAGCATAGGTCTAATTAACTATAAATAAAAATCTACAACTAAATGTAAACAAGTATAATATTCATGTTAGCACCATGCAATATGACTTAGATTAAGTAAAAATCTCCAAGTTAATTTTAAATCAAATGAAATATTAGAGAGAAAGAGAGAGAGAGAGAGAGAGAGAGAGAGAGAGAGAGAGAGAGAGAGAGAGAGAGAGAGAGAGAGAGAGAGAGAGAGAGAGAGAGAGAGAGAGAGAGAGAGAGAGAGAGAGTGAGAGAGAGAGAGAGAGAGAGAGAGAGAGAGAGAGAGAGAGAGAGAGAGAGAGAGAGAGAGAGAGAGGGAAAGAGAAAAAAGAGAAGGAAAGAAAGAAAAGAAACCCTCATACCCCAGCTCCTATCCTGCCCACATATCTCAAGCTCCTATCCTGCCCTCACACCCCTCAGCTCTTATCCTGTCCACATATCCCTTTACAAATGTTATATAGTCATATTGATATACCACTTTATCCTCATAAATCACTGGGTCAATGAGGATTTGAACACTACGAACTCTTCGAACATGGGTTCAAACCCATCACACATAGGTTCAAACCCTTTGAACATGGGTTCGAACCCCTTATTAATGATTGTTTATCATATATATCTTAACGTCATACTAAAGTGTTATCTAAAAAAAATAATTGTGGGATGTGAGCTGGGATATGAGGACAAGGAGCTGGGAAATGAGGACAAGGAGCTGGGATATGATTACTAGGAGATTGGATATGAGGACAAAGAGGTGGGATATGAGGACAAGTAACTGGGATATGAGGACAAGGAGCTGGGATATGAGGAAGAGGAGCTGGGATATGAGGACAAGGAGCATGGATATAAGGACAAGAAGCTGTGATATGAGGAAAAGGAGACAGGATATCAGGAAAAAGAGCTGGGATAAAAGGACAAGGACTGCGATATTTGGATAATGAGATGGGATATCAGGACAAGGAGCTTGGATATGAGGAAAAGTCGCTGGGATAGTAAGACAAGGAGCTGGGATATGAGAGAAGGAACTGGCATATGAATCCAAGGAACCGTGGTATGAGAACAAGGTGCTGGGATATGAGAACAAGGAACTAGGAAATGAGAACAAGGTGCTGGAATATGAAGACAAAGACCAGGAATATGAGGACAATGAGCTGGAATAAGAAAACAAGGAGCTGGGATTTAAGAACAAAGCACTAGGATGTGAGAACATGGAGCTGGGATATAAGGACAAGGAGAGGGAATATGAGGAAATGGAGCTAATATTGGTGGACAGAGCTTGAATATGAAGCCATGGAGCGGGGACATGAGGAAAAGGAGCTTTGATATGAGGACATGGAGCTGGGATATGAAGACAAGGACCTGGTATATGAGGACAATGAGCTGGGGTATGAGGACAAGGAGTTGGGATATAAGAACAAGTAGCTAGGAATTAGAGGACAAGGAGCTGGGATATGAGGACAAGTAGAGGGAACATGAAGACACGGAGCTGGGACAGGTAGACAGAGAGCTTGGATATGAAGCCAAGGAGCGGGGATATCAGGAAAAGGAGCTGTGATATGAGGACAAGGAGCTGAGATATGATCACAAGGAGCAGGGATATCAGAACAAGGATCTGGGGTGGGGTATGAGGACAAGGAGCTGGGATATGAGGAAGAGGAGCTGGGATATAAGGACAAGGAGCTGGGATATAAGGACAAGGAGCTGTTATATGAGGAAAAGGAGCTGGGATATCAGGAAAACGAGCTGGGATAAAAGGAAAAGGAACTGCGATATTAGGATAATGAGATAGGATATGAGGACAATGAGCATGGATATGAGGACAAGGAGCTGGGAAATGAGGTCACAGAGCTGGGATATGAGGAAAAGGAACTGATATGAGGACAAGAATCTGGGATATGAGGATAAGGAGAGGGGATATGAGGACAATGAGCTAACATACGTGGACAGAGAGCTTGGATATGAAGCCAAGGAGCTTGGATATAAGGACATGGAGCTGGGTTGTGAGGACAAGAAACTGTGATATGAAGACAAGGAACCGGGATATGAGAATATGTGGCTATGATATGTGACTAGGACCTGGGATATGAAGACAAGGACCTTGTATATGAGGACAATGAGCTGGGATATGGAGACAATTAGTTGGGATATAAGAACATGGAGGTAGGATATGAGGACAAGGAGCTGGGATATGAGGAAAATGAGCTGGGATATGAGGAAAATGAGCTGGGATACGAGGACAAGGAGTTGGGAAATAAGAATAAGGAGGAGCTAGGATATGAGGACAAGGAGCAGGGATATGAGGACAAGTAGAGGGCACATGAGGACACGGAGCTGGGACAGGTGGACAGAGAGATTCGATATTAAGCCAAGGAGCGGGGATATGAGGACAAGGAGCTGTGATATGAGGACAAGGAGCTGAGATATGAGCATAAGGAGCTGGGTTATGAGAACAAGGATCTGGGAAATGAGGACAAGGAGAATGAGCTGGGATATAAGAACAAAGAGCTGGGATATAAGAACAAGGTGCTGGGATATATGGAAGAGGTGAGGGGATATGAGGAAACAGAGTTGGGATAGGGGGACAGAGAGCTTGGATGTGTAGCCAAGGAGTGGTGACATGAGGATAAGGAGCTACGATATGGGAACAGGGAGCTAAGAAATGATCACAAGGATCTCGGATATCAGGTCAAAAAGCTGGGATAAGGGGACAAGGAACTGCGATATGAGGATAATGAGATGGGATACGAGGACAAGGAGCTGGGATATGAGGACAAGGAGCTGGGTTGTGAGGACAAGAATCTGTGATACAAGGACAAGTAACCGGGATATGAGAACAAGGAGTTGGGATATAAGGACAAGGAGAGGGGATATGAAGAAACGGAGCAGAGATCGGTGGAAAGAGCTTGAATATGAGCAAAAGGAGCTGGGAGATGAGGACAAGGAGCTGGGAAATGAGAACAAGCAGCTGGGAAATGAGAACAAGCAGCTGGGAAATGAGAACAAGCAGCTGGGATTTGAGGACAAGAAGCTGTGATATGCGGAGAAGGAGCAGGGATATGAATCCAAGGAACCGGGATATGAGGACAAGGAGCTGGGATATGAAGATTAAGAACAGGAATATGAGGACAATGAGCTGGAATAAGAAGACAAGGAGCTGGGATATAAGAACAAGGCGCTATGATATGAGAACATGGAGCTGAGATACAAGGACAAGGAGAGGGGATATGAGGACACGGAGCTGGGACAGGCAGAGAGCATGGATGTGAAGCCAAGGAGCTGGGATATGAGGAAAAGGAGCTGGGATATCAAGAAAAAGAGCTGGGATAATAGGACAAGGAACTGCGATATTATGATAATGAGATGGGATATCAGGACATGGAGCTTGGATATGAGGAAAAGGCGCTGGGATATTAAGACAAGGAGCTGGGACATGAGAAAAATGAGCTGGGATATGAGAACAAGGAACTGGGGTATGAGGGCATGGAGCTGGGATATGAGGAAAAGGAGCTGGGATATGAGGACAAGGAACTGGGACATAAGGACAAGGAGCTGTAGTATCAGGAAAAAGAGCTGGGATAAAAGGACAAGGAACTGCGATATTAGGATAATGAGATGGGATATGAGGACAAGGAGCTTCGATATGAGGACAAAGCGCTGGGACATAAGGACAATGAGCTGCGATATGAGGACAAGGAGCTGGGATATGAGAACAAGGATCTGGGGTATGATGACAAGGAGCTGGGATATGAGGAAAAGGAGCTGGGATATGAGGACAAGGAGCTGGGATATAAGGACAAAGAGCTGTGATATGAGGACAAGGAGCTGGGATATGAGGACAAAGAGCTGGGATATGAGGACAAGGAGCTGGGATGTGAGGACAAGAAACTAATATGAGGACAAGGAGCTGAGATATGAAGACAAGAAACTGGAATATGAGGACAAGGAGCTGAGATATGAGGACAAAGAGAGGGGGATATGAGGACTCGGAGGTGGGATATGGCGACAAGGATCTGGGGTATGAGGACAAAAAGCTGAGATATAACGACAAGGAGCTGTGATATGAGGAAAAGGAGCTGGGATATCAGGAAAAAAGAGCTGGCATAAAAGGACAAGGAACTGCGTTATTAGGACAATGAGATGGAATATGAGGACAAGGAACTTGGTTATGAGGACAACGAGCTGGGGTATGAGGACAAAGAGCTGGGATATGAGGACCAGAAGCTGGAATATGAGGACAAGAAACTGATATGAGGACAAGGAGCTGTGATATGAGGATAAGGAACTGGGATATGAGGACAAGTAGGTGGGATATGAGGACAAGAAGCTGGGATATGAAGACAAGGACCTGGTATATGAGGACAATGGGCTAGGATATGAGGACAAGGAACTGGAATATGAAGACAAGGACCTGGTATATGAGGACCAGGAGCTGGGATGTGAGGACAAGAAACTGTTATGAGGAGAAGGAGCTGTGATATGGGGATAAGGAACTGGGACATGAGGACAAGTAGGTGGGATATGAGGACAAGAAGCTGGGATATGAAGACAAGGACCTGGTATATGAGGACAATGAGTTGGGATATAAGAACAAGGAGCTAAGATATGAGGACAAGGAGCTGGGATATGGGGACAAGTAGAGGGGACATGAGGACACGGAACTGGGACAGGTAGACAGAGAACTTGGATATGAAGCCAAGGAGCGGGGATATGAAGACAAGGAGCTGTGATATGAGGAAAAGGAGCTGAGATATGAGCACAAGTAGCTGGGAATATGAAAAGAAGTATGTGGGGTATGAGGACAAGGAGCTGGGATATGAGGACAAGGAACTGGGATATGAGGAGAAGGAGATGGGATATGAGGACAAGGAGCTGGGATATGAGGACATGTAGAGGGAACATGAGGAAACGGAGTTGGGACAGGAACACAGAGAGGTGGGATATGAAGACAAGGAGCTGGGATATGAGGACAAGGAGCTTGGATATGAGGACAAGGAGCTGGGATATGAGGACAAGGAGCTGGGAAATGAGCACAAGGAGCTGGGATAAGAGGACAAGGAACTGCGATATGAGGATAATTAGATGGGATATAAGGACAAGGAGCTGGGATATAAGAACATGGAGCTGGGATATGAAGACAAGTTGAGGGGGTATGAGAACACGGAGCTGAGATAGGTGGACAGAGAGCTTGGATATGAAGCCAAGGACAGGGGGTTTGAGGACTAGGAACTGGGATATGAGGACAAGGTGCTGAGATATGATCACAAGGAGGTGGGATATGAGGACAAGGATATGGGGTATGAAGACAAGGAGCTGGGAAATGAGCACAAGGAGCTGGGATATCAGGACAATGAGCAGGGATTAGAGAATAAGGAACTGCGATATGAGGATCATGAGAATGGATATGAGGACAAGGTGCTTGGATAGGAGGAAGAGGAGCTGGGATTTGAGGACAATAAACTGTGATATGAGAACAAGGATCCGGGATATGAGAACAAAGAACGGAACTTTGGATATGATGACAAGGAGCTGGGATATACGAGCAAGGAGGTAGGATAGGAGTACAAGGAGCTGGGATATGCGGACAAGGAGAGGGGATATGAGGACTCGGAGCTGGGATAGGTAAACAGAGATCTTGGATAGGTGGACAGAGAGCTTGGATATGAAGCCAAGGAGCGGGGATATGAGAACAAGGAGCTGGGATATGAGAACTAGGATCTGGGGTATGAGGACAAGGAGCTGGGATATAAGGACATGGAGCTGTGACATGAGGAAAAGGAGCTGGGATATCAGGAAAAAGAGCTGGGATAAAGAGGACAAGGAACTGCGATATTAGGATAATGAGATGGGATATGAGGACAAGGAGCTTGAATATGAGGACAAGGAGGTGGGATATGAGGACAAGGAGCTGGGATATGAGGACAAGGTGTTGGACGTGAGGACAAGAAACAGATATGAGGACAAGGAGCTGTGATATGAGGATAAGGAACTGGGATATGAGGACAAGGAGCTGGGATATGAGGACAAGAAGCTGAGATGTGTGGATAAGGGGATGGGATATGAGGACAAGGAACTGGGATATGAAGACCAGGAGCTAAGATATAAAGACAAGAAACATGGATATGAGGACAAGAACCTGGGATGTGAGCACAGGGAACTGGGATACGAGGATAAAGAGCTGGGATATTAGGATAACAAGATGGAATAGGAGGAATTGGAGCAGGAGGACAAGTATATTAGGATATAGATCACGGATATGAGGAAAAGGAGACAGGTTAGACTAAAACAGTTTACATGCAGCTAAAATACTGTCAACAAACAAAAGTTCTCAGCGATCTTTTGTATCGTGATCATTACCCCATGAAGGCCGTAGGAAAAGAAGCCGGGAGGTTGGGTCCAATGATGGAAGTCAGCGCCGACGAAGGCGGTGAGGGCGACCGCTGTCAACACCAGGAAGGAGACGCCTACACCAGCTGACCCGATCTGGCACACCAGCTGTGGACACGAAGCTAAAGTGGGTTACAAGCTTATTTTTGGGTCCTGGTTTGGGTTCGTTGTTCACTATTGGGTCCTGGTGTTATGGTGGTGGATTAGTTCCATAGTTCAACATTGGGTCGAGGTGTTATGGTGGGGTATAGTAACATAGTTTATTATTGAGCCCTGGTGTTATTGTGGGGTATAGTACCATAGTTTATTATTGGGTCCTGGTGTTATGGTGGTGGAGTAGTACCATAGTTCATTATTGGGTCCTGAAGGTATGATGGTGGTCAGTGTTTACAAGACGGTCGACGGGTGAGGACGTCGTTTCGCTGCTCTCGTCTCACCTGCACCCTTGTCAAGGTAACACCTCTGCAATATATCGCATTCTACACATCTCCCCCAATGCTGGGTACTGAGATGGAGAATCAGTTAACAGAAGAACTGGCTACTCCCCACGGCAATATTCACATGGACACAGACTCTGAAAGCGGCCAGTCAGTAGAGGAGAGTAATTTTCAAAAAATTCTAACTAGGGGACAGAAGAAACGGAGAAGACAGGATATGGGGGGAGTAGTGTTGACAGTGATAGTGTACCTAATGGAAACAACAAGAGAATGAGGAACGACTCTGAGACTGATCAAACCAGTGTCGACGAAAGGACAGAACGATGTCAGGAAGGTGAGGGTCAGCGGAGGTGGAGGCTTCTCTTCCCTGCCTCATGCACACTGGTCTACCACCACAAGCTGCTGTGGACAGTCAAACTTAAAAGAGAGCACCGCAATTTCGAGCCCCTGCTGAAGGAATGTGTGAACAGACCTTACTTAACGGTAGGTTCTATGGAGGCAGTTGTGTTTCTTACCCCCCGCAAGGATATGAATGAATTGTTATGCAAATCCCGGAGGAGAACAAGAAGCTGACGAAGGTAATTATCTACAAATACCCTCAGATTCTAGACCCTGAATTCATCCTGGACGACCAACGATTTGTGTGGGCCAAGCGTCACCTTATTAAAGGTGAAGCTAGGAATCAGGTGGTGGCTCTAGTGAGAGGTGAAGTTCCCGAGAGAGTGTTCATCACCGGGGCTGGCTACAGGCATGTAGCAAAGTATGTGGAAGAGCCCATAATATGCCTGAAATGCTGCAGATGGGGGCATAAATCCTGGAGCTGTCCACATGATCAACGATGTCGTTTCTGCGGAAAGTCTCACCTCTCTAATGTGTGTAGAAACAGACTTAATCTGTGGGGAGCCGGTCGGCCGAGCGGACAGCACACTGGACTTGTGATCCTGTGGTCCCGGGTTCCATCCCGGGCACCAGCAAGAAACAATGGGCAGAGTTTCTTTCACCCTATGCCCCTGTTACCTAGCAGTAAAATAGGTACCTGGGTGTTAGTCAGCTGTCACGGGCTGCTTCCTTGGGGTGGAGGCCTGGCCGAGGACCGGGCCGCGGGGACACTAAAGCCCCGAAATTATCACAAGATAACCTCAAGATCTGTGTGAGAAAATAGTTCCCAGATGCTGCAACTGTGGAGGTGTTCACAATGCCAGCTCGGCTGTGTGTAGCAAGAGGCCGAGTATGGATGTTCCCCGGCCGGTGAATGTTACAGAGCAAGCAAGAGCTCTTACCCAGACACCGGGAGCACAGCAGAACAGTCTGCCTCGAACAGCGCCAGTGAACCGGACTAATGCGTGGGTAAAGGAGTTACCTTTAATTCGTCAGGCTCAAGCAACAAGCAGCCACGCCAACACTCAGGACTCTGGCAGTGACAGTGTAACGGTGAGTGAAGTGGCTACTGGGGCTCAGAAAGAGGGCCATAATGGTATGGTCAAGGAGGTGTGGGCTGAACTAAGAAAAGTTGGTGAGTTCCTCCGAAATCTTGGGCAGAGAATCGAGTCCTCGAGGCGAAATTAAACGTTCATGTGAACGTTAAGGAAAGTCACAAAACAGTGAAGGAAAGTCAAGAAATAGTGGTTGAGGACAATAATGCAACAATGAGTGATGAAATGAAGGAAAGTGAAGTGTGTGTAATTGATAGTAGTCATAGTGAAAGGAAGAACTCTATAATTAAACATAAAATGAAGGAATCATTTGGGTTAATAATGGACGTCACGGGACTGAAAAAATCTCTTGAGAAACGCAATGTTGCTTTTACCGGTGAAGTTGGGAGGAGGTGGGAGATGTTATACAAGGTATGGCTATCATTTAGTGAACTTATTGGGGATGACTTAGAAAATGAATTGATTAATAATGGATCGCCCTAGACTGAAATGTTGTCATGGAATGTTAAAGGTTAAAGGTTACAGATGTTCATTGTTACGTATACAGGAGAGATATGAGAATTTTGCATCAAGACTGTAATCTTTTGTTGAATTATCTGCATGTCTCTTGCAAATTGTCTATAAAGTATACCTAAGTCATAAAAGTATTTGTGTGTACGTCTGATACCATACTACTTGTGTAAAGAAGGATATGTATATATTTATTTCTCAGAATGTTTGGCAATATGTTTATTGTTTGTGATGTGTGCCTATATATGTATGAACACGTTTGTGCTGAACGGGGTGAGAATAGCTTGAGCTACCTCATCCCTTTGTGTGTATTTTACCTCATTAAACTTGTTTCAATTTCAATTTCAATGATAATGGTGTAGTACCATAGTTCATTAATGGGTCCTGGTGTTATGGTGGTGGTGTAGTACCATATTTCATTATTGGGTTCTGGTGTTATGATGGTGATCGTGTAGTATCATAGTTCATTATTGGGTTCAGGTGTTGTGGTGGTGGTGTAGTACAATAATTCATTATTGGGTCCAGGTGTTAATGTAGCAGTGTAGTACCATAATTCATTTGTGGGTCCTGGTATTATGGTGTGGTGCATTACCATAGTTCATTATTGGGTCCTTGTGTTATGGTGGTGGTGTAGAACCACAGTTCATTATTGGGTCCAGGTTTTATGGTCATTGTGTAGTACCATAGCTCAATAATGGGCCCAGGTGTTATGGTGGTGGTGGTGTAGTACCATAGCTCATTTTTAGGTCCAGGTGTTATTGTAGGGGTGAAGTACAATAGTTCATTATTGGTTACAGGTGTTGAGGTGGTGGTTTAGTACTACAGTTCAATATTTCGTCCAGTTGTTATGGAGGTGGTGAAGTACCATAGTTCATTATTGGGTCCTGGTGTCATTGAGGGGGTGTAGTATGATAGTTCATTATTGGTCTAGGTGTTATAGTGGGGTGTAGAACCGTAGTTCATTATTGGGTCCTGGTGTTATAGCGAGGTGTAGTACCAGAGTTCATTATTGGGTACAGGTGTTATAATGGTGATGAGGAACCATAGTTTATTATTGGGTCCTGGTATTATGTTGGTGGTGAAGTACCATAGTTCATAATTTGGTCTTGGTGTTATGGTGGGGTTTGTTATCATAGTTCATTATTGGGTTCTGGTGTTATGGTGGTGGTGGTGTAGGACCATAGTTCATTATTGAGTCCTTGTGTTATAGTGGTGGTGTAGTACTGTACTTCATTATTGGGACCAGGTGTTATGGTGGTAATGGAGAAGTACCATAGTTCATTATTGGGTCCTAGTGTAATAGTGGGGGTGTAGTACCATAGTTCAATATTGGGTCCTGGTGTTACAGTGGAGGTGTAGTACCATAGTTCTTAATTGGTGCCTGGTGTTATTGTGGTGGTCGTGTAGTACAATAGTTCACTAATGGGTCCAGGTGTCATTGTGGAGGTGTAATACCAAAGTTCATGATTGGGTCCAGGTGTTATGGTGTTGGTGAAGTACTATACTTCATTATTCGGTCCCGGTGTTATAGTGATAGTGTAGTATATTAGTTCACTATTGCGTACAGGTGTTATTGTTGGGGTGTAGTAACATAGTTCATTATTGGGTCCTAGTGTTATAGTGGAGGGGGAAACTATTATAATTTATTATTGGGTCCAGATGTTATAGTGGGGTGTAGTACCATAGTTCATATTTGGGTCCAGGTGTTATTGTGAGGGTGTAGTACCATAGTTCATATTTGGGTCCAGATGTTATAGTGGGGTGTAGTACCATAGTTCATTATTGGGTCCAGGTGTTATGATAGTGATGCAGTACAATAGTTCACTATTTGGTCCAGGTGTTATGGTGGTGGTATAGTTCAATAGTTCATTATTGGGTCCAGGTGTTATGGTGGTGGTAAAGAACAAAAGTTCAATATTAGGTCCTGTTCTTATGGTGGAGTGTATTGCCATAGCTCATTATTGGGTCCTGATGTTATGATGATGGTGTAGTTCCATAGTTAATTATTGGGTCCAGGTTTTATGGTTATTGTGTAGTGCCATAGCTCATTACTGGGCCCAGGTGTTATGGCGGTGGTGGTGTAGTACCATAGTTAATTTTTAGGTCCAGGTGTTATTGTAGGGGTGAAGTACAATAGTTCATTATTGGTTACAGGTGTTGAGGTGGTAGTTTAGTACCATAGTTCATTATTTGGTCCAATTGTTATGGAGGTGGTGAAGTACCATATTTCATTATTGGGTCCTGGTGTTATAGTGAGGTGTAGTACCAGAGTTCATTATTGGGTACAGGTGTTAAAATGGTGATGAGGTACCATAGTTTATTATTTGATTCTGGTATTATCTTGGTGATGAAGTACCATAGTTCATAGTTTGGTCCTGGTATTTTGGTGAGGTTTAGTATCATAGTTCATTATTGGGTTCTGGTGTTATGTTGGTGGTGTAGGACCATAGTTCATTATTGGGTCCAGGTGTTATGGTGATGGTGTAGCACCATAGTTCATTATTGGATCCTGTTACTATGGTGGGGGTGTAATACCATAGTTCATTATTGGGTCCAGGTGTTATAGTTATGGTGTAGTACCATAGTTCATTATTGGGTTCTAGTGTTATGGTGGTTGTAGTTTAGTACCAAAGATCATTATTGGGTCCAGATGTTATGGTAGTAGTGTAGTACCATAGTTAATTATTGGGTCCAGGTGTTATCATTGTGGTGGTGTAGTAGCATAGTTCAATATTGGGTCCAAGTGTTATGGTGGGGTGTAGTCCCATAGTTAATTATTGGGTCCTGGTTTTATGGTAGTTTTGTAGTACCATAGTTCATTATTGGGTCTAGGTGTTATGGTGGGGTGTAGTACCAGAGGTCATTTTTGGGCCCGGTGTTATGGTGGTAGTGTAGTATCAATGA
Source organism: Procambarus clarkii (assembly GCF_040958095.1). Lineage (NCBI taxonomy): Eukaryota > Metazoa > Arthropoda > Malacostraca > Decapoda > Cambaridae > Procambarus > Procambarus clarkii. The sequence continues at coordinate 40,119,019 of NC_091185.1, read as the reverse complement.
TCTTTATTGGGTCCAGATGTAATTATGGTGGTGTAGTACAATAGTTCATTATTGAATCCTGTTGTTATGGAGATAGTGCAGTACTATATTTCATTATTAGTTCCTTGTGGTATGGTAGTGGTGTAGTACAATAGTAGTTTGGATCTTGGGGTAATGTGGTGGTGTAGTACAATTGTTCATCACTGCGTCCTGGTGTTATAGTTGGGGTATTGTAACAGTTCATTATTGGGTCCTGGTGTTATGCTGGAGATGTTGTACCATAGTTCATTATTTGGTTCAGTTGTTATAGTGGGGGTGTAGTACCATAGTTCATCATTTGGTCCTGGTTTTAAGGTGGGGTGTAGTACCATAGTTCATTATTGGATCTAGGTGTTATTGTGGTGGTGTCGTACCAGAGTTCATTATTGGGTCCAGCTGTTATGGTGATGGTGTAGCACCATAGTTCATTATTGGATCCTGTTACTATGGTGGGGGTGTAATACCATAGTTCATTATTAGGTCCCGGTGTTATGATTCGGTGTAGAACTATAGTTCATTATTGGGTCCATGTGTTATGGTGGTGGTGGTGTAGTACCATAGTTAATTATTGGATCCTGGTGTTATGGTGGTGGTGAAGTACCTTATTTCATTATTGGGTCCAGGTGTTCTGGTGGTGGTTGGGGTGTAGTTCCAAAATTCCTTATTGAATCCTGGTGTTATTACGGTAGTGTAGTACCATATTTCATTATTGGTGGTGGTGTAGTACCATAGTTCATTAGTGGTTTCTGGTGTTACTGTGGTGGTGTTGTACCAGATTTCATTATTTGGACCTGGTGTTATAGTGGGTGTAGTACCATAGTTCATTATTGGGTCCAGGTGTTATGGTAGGGTGTAGTGCCATAGTTCATTATTGGGTCCAGGTGTTATGGTGGGGTGTAGTACCATAGTTCTTTATTGGGTCCAGATGTTCTGGTGGTGGTGTAGTACCAAAGTTCATTATTGAATCCTGGTGGTATGGTGATAGTGTAGTACCATATTTCATTATTGGGTCCTTGTGGTATGGTGGTGGTGTAGTACCATAGTTAAGTATTGGGTCTTGGAGCTAAGGTCGTGGTGTAGTACTGTGTTTCATTAATGGGTCCTGGTGTTATAGTGTGTGCATTTTAACAATGTTCATTATTGGGTCCTTGTGTTAAGCTGGAGATGTTGTACCATAGTTCATTATTAGGTCCAGGTGTTATGGTAGTGGAGTAGTACAATAGTTCATTATTGGCTCCAGGTGTAGTTGTGGTGGTAGTGAAGTATCATAGTTCATTATTGGGTCCAGGTGTTATTGTAGGGGTGTAGTAGCTTACTTCATTATTGGGTCCTGGTGTTATGGTGGGGTGTAGTACCATTATTCCTTATTGGGTCCTGGTTTTATTGTGGTGGTGAAGTACCATAGTTCATTATTGGGTCCAGGTGTTTTCGTGGTGGTGTAGTTCCATTTTTCATTATTTTGTCCAGGTGTTATGGTGGGGTGCAGTACCATAGTTCATTATTGGGTCCTTGTACTATGGTGGGGGTGTAGTACCATAGTTCTTTATTAGATCAGGTGTTATGGTCGGGTGTAGTACCATAGTTCATTATTGGGTCCAGGTATTATGGTGGGGGTGTAGTACCATCGATCATTATTGGGTTCTGGTGTTATGGTGAGGGTGTAGTACCGTAGTTCACCTGCATACATGCATTTATTCATGGGTATTTATTGGCCAGCATTAACGTGTATTTCTAAGTTAGTTACATGTATATTCACAAATATTTTCAAATGTATGTATAATATTTAAGAGCAAGTACAAATGTGTATGTGTGCATCATGTGTGTGTATTTCTTCTCCTGTGTATATCTATGTATGGGATGTATTAAAGAGCATGAGGCTTACCCTGCTTCAATTTTGTTAACTGGAATTTAACCTTATGGAGTTTCCCAAAGTGGGGTTTACCTCTGTGAGATTCATTCTCGTGTTTTTTTCTGTAATACAAATTTTCCCTTGTTGGGTATAATCAAGTTGGGTTGTCTAAGTTGGGTTTACCTTAGGTGATTACCCTAGTGGACTTACCCCTAGCTGGGTTACCCGAGTGAGTTTGCCCTAACGAAGTTTATCCTGATAGTTAAACCCTACTTGGCTTATGCTAATTGTTTTACCCTTAATTGGGTTTTATTAGTTAATTTTACCATAGTGGGTTTACATTAGTTGCATTTACCCTAGTGAATTTACATTAGTTGGATTTACCTTTTTGTGTTATGCTGTTTGGGCTTCATTAGTTGAGATACTCAGTGGATTAATCTTGGTTTGGTTTACCCTAGTGGTTTACCTTAGCTTGGTTTACCCCAGTAGATTTACCTTAGCTTGGTTTATCCAAGTGGATTTACCTCTAGTATGTTTACCTTAGTTACTTTAAGCTAGTTGGGTTACTCCAGCTAGGTTACCTTAGTGTGTTTATCTTGGGTTTATTTTTTGTTTTTTTTCCTAGTTGGTTTACCCTAGTGTGCCAGCCTCAGGTTTACCCTAGTTTCTTTACCTTATCTGGGTTACCTTTGAATATTTACATTATTTGAGTTACCCTGGTTTATTTACCCTAAGGGGTTTACCGTCATTAGGTTTATCTAGTGGGTTTACCTTGGTGCCAGCTACGACAATGAGGGTAGAGAGAAGGAGGAGTGCCACCGCCAGCAGGTCAGGATGGGGGGCCAAGTACCGGCACTCCTGCAGTAGAGGGAGTCTGGCTTGGAGTGCTTCGCTGACCCATCTCTCTGTGACCAGCCCCACGTACTCGCTGCTCCCCCTGGCGGCTGTTGGGAGAGGGGGGAGGTGGGCTGAGCTGTGGGGGGTGGTTCTAGTGGAGTGAGGTGAGGGGGAAGGTAGGGTGAGCAGAGGTAAGAGGTTCTGGTGGTTCTGGGAAGAGGAAAGGGAGTGGTGGTAGGGGTAAACCTGAATAGAACCTGCTGTTTTGGTCTTGGCGATGGTCAGTCCCCTGCTTCAGGTTTCCGCATTTGGGATGAGACCTGTTGACATCCCTAGGGTTAGGTTAGTTGTTGTTAGCCTGTGCCTTGTTGACCGGTCTAACCTAACCTAACCAAACCTATCCTAATTAAACCGTTCATAATCTAACTAGCCTCTCATCATTTGACGACTCTGTCCTCTTAACTCACCAGCTGCATTGTCAACTCATTCCCCATTCCCCAAACAGTAAGTGGATGGGATGGGTAAAACTGTAACTAACTTCTACTATTAGATCATTAGGATTAAGGAGATGAGTCGCAATAACATGATGAACAATCCACACCAGACGATGAGAACATGACGACATGTCAGTCCATCCTGGACAATTACAAGCCGATTGTGGCTTGATGAACAGACACGCAGCTTATATTATTGGAATATTATGATCTACTTCCAGAACATTAATACTTTCTTCCAAAACCTTCCAGATGGAGCTGGAAGGAAATTTCCTTTCAGAATATTAGGACCTGAAATTTATTTTCTGAAATTTTCAGGTCTAAAATAAAAAAAGTTCAGGTCTACAATCAGAAACATTTGATCTGCTTCCAGTACCTTAAAAGTTATTTCCAAAACCTTAAATCTGCTTCTAGAACCTGAGGATATACTACATGAATTTGTTGATTTGCTACCAGAATTAACATATATACTACCAAAACCAAATGATATTCAACCAGATCTAGTTGATATATACCCCGAATCTGATATACTACTAGAACTTGCTATTATACCACCAGAACTAGCTGATTTATTACCATAACTAGCTGATTTATTACCATAACTAGCTGATGTATTACCAGAACTAGCTGATATATTACCAGAGCCATCTGCTGTATTACCAGAATTAGCTGATGTATATCCAGAACTAGCTGATGTATTACCAGAACTAGCTGATGTATTACCAGAACTAGCTGATGTATTACCAGAACTAGCTGATGTATTACCAGAACTAGCTGATGTATTACCAGGACTAGCTGATATACTACTAGAACTAGTTGAGATACTAACATAATTAGCGGATATACTGCCAGAACTGACAAATAAATTTCAGGAACTAGCAGATATACCACCAGAACTAGCAGATATACCATCAGAACTAGCATATATATTCTACCAGAACTAGCAGTTATACCACCAGAACTAAGAGATATACTACCAGATCGAGCTGATATACCACCAGAACTAGCAGATTTACCACCAGAACTAGCAGATATACCACCAGAACTAGCAGATATACCACCAGATCTAGCAAATATACCACCAGAACTAGCAGATATACTATCAGAACCATCTGATATAACACCAGAACTAGCAGATATACTACCAGAACTAGCAGATATACTACCAGAACCAGCTGATGTACAAGCATACCCATTGCCCACCTGCCAGTTACCTTAATGATGACTTACCTATGGCAGGGAGAAGAATAAGGTCAAGGAGTAAGGTAGAAGCGACCAAGACAGCAGGCAGCTCCCCAAGGGTGGCGTATATCTGGGTAAATACGCCACCACCTCTTGCAATACGCACCCCCAGCTCCGAGCACACCGCGCCTGTCATGTAATACGGATTTGATGTTAGAATAACACACACACACACACACACACACACACACACACACACACACACACACACACACACACACACACACACACACACACACATATATATATATATATATATATATATATATATATATATATATATATATATATATATATATTATTAAATATGACCGAAAAAGTAAGATTAATAATTCTAACACGAATTTTCTCGATCTTTCGTACATTTCTTTTCACTGTTGGTGGTAATTCAAAAATCAATTCTCCAAAATTCATTTTTATTTCTAGTCTGACGCGACACTTGAGCGCGTTTCGTAAAACTTATTACATTTTCAAAGACTTTAGTTTACACATACACAACTGAATAGAACTTACACATCTCCAATTTGTTTATATCTACATTTGAGTGAGGTGGATGGGGTGAGGTGGCATTAATAGGGTATTAATTTCATCAACACAAGACAGAACACGAAACAATGGGTATTGAATGGAAGTGATTGTAGAAAGCCTATTGGTCCATATTTCTTGATGCTTCTATATTGGAGCGAAGTCTTGAGGTGGATAGAATATAGTTGTGCATTAATTGGCTGTTGATTGCTGGTGTTGACTTTTTAATGTGTAGTGCCTCGCAAACGTCAAGCCGCCTGCTATCGCTGTATCTATCGATGATTTCTGTGTTGTTTACTAGGATTTCTCTGGCGATGGTTTGGTTGTGGGAAGAGATTATATGTTCCTTAATGGAGCCCCTGTTGCTTATGCATCGTTAAACGCCTAGAAAGAGATGTTGTTGTCTTGCCTATATAATGTTTTTTTTGGAGCTTACAGTCCCCAAGAGGGCATTTGAAGGCATAGACGACGTTAGTCTCTTTTAAAGCGTTCTGCTTTGTGTCTGGAGAGATTCTCATGAGTAGGCTGGCCGTTTTTCTGGTTTTTTAGTAAATCGTCAGTTGTATCCTCTGATTTTTGTCTGTAGGGATAACGTTTCTATTAACAATATCTTTCAGGACCCTTTCCTCCGTTTTATGAGCTGTGGAAAAGAAGTTCCTGTAAAATAGTCTAATAGGGGGTATAGGTGTTGTGTTAGTTGTCTCTTCAGAGGTTGCATGGCGTTTCACTTTCCTTCTTATGATGTCTTCGACGAAACCATTGGAGAAGCCGTTGTTGACTAGGTCCTGCCTTACCCTACAGAGTTCTTCGTCGACTTGCTTCCATTCTGAGCTGTGGCTGAGAGCACGGTCGACATATGCGTTAACAACACTCCTCTTGAACCTGTCTGGGCAGTCACTGTTGGCATTTAGGCACATTCCTATGTTCGTTTCCTTAGTGTAGACTGCAGTGTGGAAACCTCCGCTCTTTTCCATGACTGTTACATCTAGAAAGGGCAGCTTCCCATCCTTTTCCATCTCGTAAGTGAAACGCAGCACGGAACTCTGCTCAAACGCCTCCTTCAGCACCTGCAGATGTCTGACATCAGGTACCTGTGTAAAAATGTCGTCAACATACCTGCAGTATATGGCCGGTTTCAAGTTCATGTCGACTAAGACTTTTTGCTCGATGGTACCGATGTAGAAGTTTGCAAACAGGACACCTAGGGGAGAACCCATGGCGACCCCATCTACTTGCTTATACATGTGCCCACCCGGGCTCAAGAAGGGTGCCTCTTTAGTACAAGCTTGGAGTAGTTTCCTTAGAATATTTTCTGGTATGTCAAGAGGAGTACAGGCTGGATCACGATACACTCTGTCGGCTATCATCCCGATTGTCTCGTCCACAGGTTGTAACGGGGGGGTGGGGGAAATAGCTCTATCTTGTCCATTATTCCACCCCCCAGTTAACTAACAAGGCCGGGGGAAACAGCTCTCTCTAGTCCGTTATCCCGTCCCCAGTTAGCTAACTATTCTAGAGCACTCCCAGAGATCCTAAGGCAACCTCTCTCGTTCAACACCTTGTAACCTAGGTATTTGACTACCTAGGTGCTAAGACTACAAGGCGCCGTAACTTGATCAGTTACCCAAAACTCTAGAGAGAACTCTAGAATACAGAATCATTGCCACAAACGTATAAGAGAAAACGAATGGAAAGAAATGAATAGTGAAGCAATTAGTGAGGGTTTGGGGTGAGAGGTAGGGAGGTGGGAGGAGTGAGGAGGGTCATTAGTTGAAAGTGAGAGTTTAGAGAGGGGTGGAGGGAGAGGTGTAGATAGGTAGAAGTAGAAGAGTAGATAGTAGAAGTAGAAGAGTAGAATGTAGAAGTAGAAGAGTAGATAGTAGAAGACGAAATGCTGCCACCATCCATTCATGATCATTACATACAAGACAAGGAATGGAACTTGTCTGTATCACAATATTCTCAAAAGATGTTATTACCAGGTCATTATTAATCTGTCCCATCTTTATCAACTCCAAACATAGGGGACACAGTTAAAGGCCATTTAAATAATAAATTCAATTATATTTCACATACTAAGTATCAAAAATTTAAGCAATGTTCAAGATATATATATGTAAAGTGAGTCATCCTCCAAGAATCTGAGAACACTACAACTGACTGCCCCTGATCATCACACAACACTTGTAAAACACGACCAAGTCACTTTACTGCTCAACTCACCAAGTGTCTCTGCCTATAGCTGGATAGAGGGGGGGGGGTCTGTAGCTTGACAGAGACTGTCTCGCCCTGCCGGCCGACAGCCTCCCTGCTAGGGACGTCTTCTCTGCTCTGCTGGCTCGTCTCCTGTTCTTCTCTTAATGCTTAATTCTCTCGAATCGATAGCTCTCCGAGTATATATTGGGGGAACCTAGTAGCTAACTCCGGCCACAAGTAGATAGCCTCCGGCCTGTCGCCCTGCCGGCCGACAGCCTCCCTGCTAGGGACGTCTTCTCTGCTCTGCTGGCTCGTCTCCTGTTCTTCTCTTAATGCTTAATTCTCTCGAATCGATAGCTCTCCGAGTATATATTGGGGGAACCTAGTAGCTAACTCCGGCCACAAGTAGATAGCCTCCGGCTCTCTACCAAGCCACTCCTTAAACGTCGGCATGTTTGAAGGATACCAGGCTCCAATTATGAGATTAGCAGAAGCAAGGTGAAATTCACATGACCTGACCTCAGGTCACTTGAGGTCATTAACTCTCAGAGGTGTGACTTTCCGGTGGACAAACTGGCGCCTTCTCAATCCTTGTCTGTGACTCATGTACTATATATATTTTAAATAAACTAAATCAAACACTTTTACAGTGTTACAAGGTACGTTAGTGAACAGTGATTTTACGTCCAACGAGGCTCTTATCCCTGTGGCCCGTGTGCCGCGCAGTAAGTCAACAAATTCCTTTGGGGACTTCAGGCTGAAGGCGCAAGGGACATAAGGAGTCAGCAGGCCGTTGAGTCGCTTCGCCAGTCTGTACGTGGGTGTGGGTATCTGGCTAATGATTGGTCGAAGTGGGTTTCCAGGCTTGTGTGTCTTGACATTTCCATACGCATATCCAGGTTTATATTCCCCAATAATCTTTGGCAGGTGGAGTCCGGATTTCTTGGCGTTCACAGTTTCGATCAGTTTGTTGACCTTTGCTTTTAATTCGGCTGTAGTGTCTTTCGTTACCCTTCGTTATGCCCTCTTGGGGACTGTAAGCTCCAAAAAAAACAGTATATAGGCAAGACAACAACATCTCTTTCTAGGCGTTTAACGATGCATAAGCAACAGGGCTCCATTAAGGAACATATAATCTCTTCCCACAACCAAACCATCGCCAGAGAAATCCTAGTAAACAACACAGAAATCATCGATAGATACAGCGATAGCAGGCGGCTTGACGTTTGCGAGGCACTACACATTAAAAAGTCAACACCAGCAATCAACAGCCAATTAATGCACAACTATATTCTACCCACCTCAAGACTCCGCTCCAATATAGAAACATCAAGAAATATGGACCAATAGGCTTTCTACAATCACTTCCATTCAATACCCATTGTTTTGTGTTCTGTCTTGTGTTGATGAAATTAATACCCTATTAATGCCACCTCACCCCATCCACCTCACTCAAATGTAGATATAAACAAATCGGAGATGTGTAAGTTCTATTCAGTTGTGTATGTGTAAACTAAAGTCTTTGAAAATGTAATAAGTTTTACGAAACGCGCTCAAGTGTCGCGTCAGACTAGAAATAAAAATGAATTTTGGAGAATTGATTTTTGAATTACCACCAACAGTTAAAAGAAATGTACGAAAGATCGAGAAAATTCGTGCTAGAATTATTAATCTTACTTTTTCGGTCATATTTAATAATATATGTCTACAGGAAAGACTGCTACCAAAATATACTAATATATAAATATATATATATATATATATATATATATATATATATATATATATATATATATATATATATATATATATATATATATATATATATATATTATATATATATATATATATATATATATATATTATATATATATATATATATATATATATATATATATATATATATATATATATATATATATATATATATAAATATATATATATATGTATATATATATATTGGTGTATACTGGCAGCAGGTTTTCTTTCAAATATGTTTCATTGAATATGACCGCATATTCTGTATTTATTATTTTCTGTATTTATTATATAATTATATATATACATATATATACATATATATATATATATATGTCGTACCTAGTAGCCAGAATGCACTTCTCAGCCTACTTTGCAAGGCCCGATTTGCCTAATAAGCCAAGTTTTGATGAATTAATTGTTTTTTCGACTACCTAACCTACCTAACCTAACCTAACTTTTTCGGCTACCTAACCTAACCAAACCTATAAAGATAGGTTAGGTTAGGTTAGGTAGGGTTGGTTAGGTTCGGTCAAATATCTATGTTAATTTTAACTCCAATAAAAAAAAATTGACCTCATACATAATGAAATGGGTAGCTTTATCATTTCATAAGAAAAAAATTAGAGAAAATATATTAATTCAGGAAAACTTGGCTTATTAGGCAAATCGGGCCTTGCAAAGTAGGCTGAGAAGTGCATTCTGGCTACTAGGTATGACATATATATATATATATATATATATATATATATATATATATATATATATATATGCGAACAAGCCTGAATTGTCCCCAGGACAATATGCAACTGAAAACTCACACCCCAGAAGTGACTCGAACCCATACTCCCAGGAGCAACGCAACTGGTATGTATCCGGTCGTGATGGTCAAGTGGATTAAGGCGTCTTGTACATACCAGTTGCGTTGCTCCTGTGAGTATGGGTTCGAGTCACTTCTGGGGTGTGAGTTTTCAGTTATATATATATATATATATATATATATATATATATATATATTGTGACGATAATCTCCTTCAAGAGATTGAGCCTGCTCTTCCCTCCAAAATTACGTCTTCACAATTATATAAAAAGACTATGGAAGAAATGTCCAACAACGACAACAACACCAGCAAGGCTTGCAAGGGTGAGCAGAAACGTATGCAGCCCGCCACCTGTTCGGACCCAAATCACCAAACTACCCGTTGATCGCTACGGCTCCGCTGATTGGTCGCCGGTCTGGCTGCACCTGCACTCGCCCCCCAATACTACCCGATGTCTGGGGTCGCCCCAACATCAGTCTTCAGAATGTTCCGTGCTTTCGTAGCCAGCACTCCTCCCAGCTAGACGTTAGCGTGTACTGAGAGAGGTGGTGGCTTTAAGCCAATATTCCAGCACCTCCCACTTAACTTTTGTGTTGCACTTCTTATTATTTTGCCTTAACGTAACTTTCATTTTGTCATTTAAGAATTCTTATTATTTTGATTCATTGATTTTATTATAAGAATTTGTTTGTGCATTATTTTCATGTTTTGATTTATTTAACGTCATTAAAATTTCATTGTTAAAGTTTTACTTGTGTTTTGTGTGTCTTCTCCTTACCTTACCACAGACGAAGTTCCAGTTTTTCTATTTTTTTTTATAACTATGTGACGAGGCCATACCCCTAGCCTTAAACAGCCGAACACCAACGCGTTACCGTCACAAGTTTTATGGGGGCCTGTCCTAGGAGCCTCACTCAGGTACTGGTGCCAAGTGGTAATTTATGGTAAGCGTATTTAACTCTGTTAACGTAGCTTTACTATTTTTCATTCAATTTCATTTTTTATAAGGTGCGGTGTATTGTGCATTACGAGAGTAACATATAGTGAAGGTGAGACAACTTTGGATTACGTGGTGACTGTAGGCCTCAGTCATACTCTTAATTGGTCATCTCTCCCTCCATGTTATTACTCGTATTTACCATCTATGTCCCTTGAATATTTCTCATTCTGACAGATCATCATATTGGTACCCTGGTACTGTGGTCTGCCCCGGGTCAAGAGTACCCAATCTTCTGCAATCTGACTGTAGGAGGACAAAGAGGGCCATAGTTCCTCTAGCTCGAACTTTAGTTGCTGAATTGGGACCTCAGCAGCAGTTCTCGTCACCAGTTGACACCTCGCACCCCTACACGTCAGTCAGAGATGATGATACATACAACGGTAGGGAATTAGCTTATTTTTTCAGAGCACAAAAGTTCGCTAATTCTGTAAGTATCATATTAAATTCAGTGGGAAAAACTTGCTTTATGTCCTATAGAGACTTGGCAAGGTATGCCTACATCCTTGGACTACCAATTTTACTTTTGAAGCATTTAACTGTTTCATTTGTTTTCGAAACTTAGTTTCATTTGTTAGTAGGATTTTCTTGCCCTTATTCTCTTACATGAGTACCGGGTACAAGATTTCCTGCGCCCTTGATTTAATTTAATCATTTAATATCTTTCACTTAACGTTAATTGTTAAAGATCACACAGGATAGGTGCCAGTTGCCACGTTGTCCTGTTTCTGACATTTCATTATTGAACATTCGTGTACCTTTATTTGCTAATTTCACCATGTTTCGTCTCCAAACTTTCCGTGCAAATCCAGCAGGTGAAATAGGGACTTTAAGTCGTGCCAAGAGGACTGAACTACAAACTCTTGCACATGAGTATCAACTAGAAGTTCCCTACCAAGCCAACAAAAATGACCTACACAACCTGTTGCTGGATTACTATTTAGAGCAAGGTAAGATAGACTCTGAAACTCATGAAACTTACTATATTGCAGATAAAACTGACTTGGCAACGATGAAACTTAAACTAGAGCTGGCCAAGATTGAACGTGAGCAGCAAAGGGAAGCCCTCGAACAACAAGAACGAGCTGCTGCCATACGAAGAGAAGAACAAGAACGAGAAATCACCCTCAGAGAACGTGAAGCTGCTTTGAGAAGAGAAGAACACGAACGTGGACTCGCCCTCCAGGAACGTGAGGTTGCACTACTCCAGGAGCGGGAACGAGTACAGCTTGAAACACTCCAGGAGCGGGAACGAGTACAGCTTGAAACCAAACGACGCGAGTTGGAGATGCAACGCGAACATGACAAGCAACAAGCAACTCTGGCTCTAGAGTGTCGTCAACGTGAAATCGCCCTGGAAACTTCACACTTCACTCAACGCCAGCAAGCTACTGCAAATCTTCCCGTCAGTTTTAATATATCACATGCAAGTAAGTTAATGCCATCCTTTGTAGAAGCAGAAGTTGATGTGTTCTTTACCACCTTTGAAACCCTTGCTAATCAACTCAGTTGGCCTGTCGACCAATGGGCAACACTTCTCAGAGTCCATCTTACAGGTAGAGCTGCAGTCACACTCAGTACTTTGGCGTCTGAGAATGACTACTACACTCTGAAACAAGCAGTGTTAGACGCCTACCTACTTTCCACCGAAAGTTATAGAAGGAAATTCCGTGACCACCTGAAGGCAAGTACCACTACCTTCCTCGAGTTTGCTAACACGAAACGGAGGTATTTCATGAAATGGCTGGAAGCAGCACATGTCTCTACTTTTACAGAACTCGTGAACCTGATGCTTGTTGAAGAATTCTTGAGACGTGTGCCGCCTCCTGTCCGCCTCTACTTAGCAGATAAAGAAGAAACCGACTACATGAAGTGTGCTAAGTCGGCTGACACTTACAGCCTCATCCACCGGCTGACACCTGAACCATCCTCCAGTAAGAAGTCGTGGTACAGTTACGAGAAGGTGAGCCCCGATCAAGCTGGTTCACAACTGTACTGCAAGTATTGTAGACTCTATGGACATACCATAGACAAGTGTGGTAAGTCTCAATACAAGGGAACCACTGACCAACAACGACCCAAACCAACTCCTCCTAAGTCCGGTAAGCCTGTGATGAATGTTGGTGTTGATGTTAATGATCTTTCTCTTTTCAGTAACCACCTGTATACTGGAACTGTCTCTGCCAACGGTTCAAATCCGGAGGGACGTTTCAAATTGAAGATCTTGAGGGACACAGCGGCTCTACAATCGATCATCTTGAAGTCGGCTGTGCCCAACATAGTCTACACCGGGGAAACGGTCTTCATCACTGACCTCACTGCTACTACTCCATACCCTCTCGCCAGAGTCCACCTGGATTGTCCCTACGTGAACGGGGAAGTCCAAGTCGCCGTCAGGGAAAAGCCTTTTCCCATGCCTGGAGTGCAACTTCTCCTAGGCAACGACTTGGCAGAAGACCTGCAACCAACCAACCTGATCGTCATGGACAAACCCCAGGTGTGTAACTCTGTGCCAAGTAACCCTATTCTTGAGTATGTTCCAGCAGAGGTTCAAGAGAGTGAAGTTTCTCCTCCGGTTCTCGTGACCACCCGTGCACAAGCCGCACGTCCACAGCCAGCTGACTCTACTGCTACCGCTGTCCCTCAAGACCCTCAGAAACTACCCCCGCATCTGACCAAGTTGGAGTTCCGTAAGTTGCAGAGGGAAGATCTTACTTTAACACCATTGTTTTTCCAGGCTGAGACTCAACCCGACAGTATTCCTGGGTTCTTCCTAGAGAACGACTTGCTCTACCGCCGATATAGACCCAGTAAACTGAAGGAGGAGGACGATTGGGCCAACACCGAACAACTTGTGATTCCCACCAGCCTGCGGCCCACTATTCTACACCTGGCCCACGGATCATTCTCCCACTACGGCTTCAACAAGACTTACCATGGGATTCGTCAAGACTACTACTGGCCAGGTATGGTAAATAACGTCAAACAGTACGTAAAACAGTGTCATACATGTCAGATGGCAGGCAAACCGAACGTCTCCATTCCCAGAGCACCACTGATTCCCATACAGGTGCCTGCGGAACCTTTCCACAGACTCATAATAGACTGTGTTGGTCCTTTACCTCGGACCAGTTCAGGTAACGCCTACATCCTAACCATCCTGTGTCCTACCACCAGATTTCCCATAGCAGTTCCAGTGAAGAACATCACGGCTGCTACGGTTATCAAACATCTACTGAAGATCTTCACTCAATACGGATTTCCCAGGGAGATTCAAAGTGACTGTGGCACCAACTTCACCAGTGATCTCTTCAAAAGAACACTGGAGGAGTTCAACATCAAACAGGTATTGTCCAGCCCCTATCATCCTGCTTCACAGGGTTCTCTTGAACGTAGTCATCAGACCATCAAAGCACTCTTGAAAAAGTTTTGTAGTGAAACCTCAAAGGATTGGGATAAGCAGATTGACCTAATAATGTGTATTTTCAGAAGTCTCCCCAATGAGTCCCTAGGAGTATCTCCTTATGAGATGCTCTACGGCCGTAAGTGCCGTACTCCCCTTAAGGCTTTCAAAGACTCTCTCAGAGATGCCACCTTCAGTGAGCATCAGAATGTGCCCCAGTTTCTTCAAAACCTTCAACACATTCTAGAGAGAGTCCACCGCTTTGCCCATGATAATCTATTGAAAGCCCAGGTGAGAATGAAGACTCATTACGACCAGACCAGCAAAGTAAGAAAATTCAAGCCGGGAGACTTCGTCCTTGCTTATTTCCCTATCCCAGGTTCACCTTTACAAAACAGATTTTCAGGACCCTACTGCGTCAAAGAGTGCAGGAATAATAATAATTATGTGATAGAGACTCCAGATAGGCGGCGGAAGACCCAGCTGTGCCACGTCAACCTCCTGAAGCAATATAATGGTACTCCTCCCACTGTCTTGACTAACTATTCCACATTCACAGAACCCTACATCCACAGTGAGACCTTCCCAGCTTCTCCTCCCGAAAGCACTGACAAGGAGTCAGCGCTTTCTAATTCCGAAATCCTTAATGATCTTCCCAAATACTTTCAGGATAATCATAGTGCACCTCTCGTCAAGATCTTCAGAGAACATCAAGAGTTGTTCAGAGATGATCCCCAAGAGTGTAATGTTACCCAGCACGACATCCAACTGCTCCCCGACACCCGGCCGATTCGTCAACCCTTCTACCGAATCAGCCCGAGCAAGAAGGAAGTCATGCGTGCTGAGGTGCAGTACCTCTTGGACCATGGACTGGCTACACCTTGTGAGTCCCCCTGGGCCTCACCTTGTATCTTGGTGCCCAAACCCCAAGGTAAGGTGCGGTTGTGCACTGACTATCGAAAACTGAACTCTGTCACTGTCAAGGATGCTTACCCCTTGCCAAGGATAGATGACATCCTTGATGCCATTGGTAGTGCCCAGTACTTGTCCCAAGTGGACTTGCTTAAGGGGTACTATCAAGTGTGTCTTACGGAGCGCGCTAAAGAGATATCTGCCTTCATCACTCCTTTTGGACTTTTCAGATATGAACGCCTTCCTTTCGGACTATGTAATGCCCCGGCCACCTTTCAAAGAGCTGTCAACCGTGTCATCCAGGGCTTGGATAACACATACGCCTACCTGGACGATATCGTCGTAGCCTCCAACTCCTGGAGTGAACATCTGCTCCAGCTGCGACGTCTGTTCTCCAAGCTCCTGACAGCCGGCCTCACCATCAACCTGGGCAAGTCCACTTTCGCGAAAGGTAAAGTGCGTTATCTGGGTCATGTTATTGGGAGTGGCAGCATAGCTCCGTTAGACTCACACACTCAAGCCATCCTACAGTATCCACAGCCTACCACCAGGAAGCAGCTCCTGCGCTTCCTTGGTCTTGCCTCTTACTACCGTAGGTTTGTGAGGAATTTCAGTACAGTCGCCACACCTCTAATTCTATTAACCAGTCCCAAGCAACGGTATAATTGGACCATGCAGCAAACCGTTGCTTTCGAACAACTCAAATTCCTCCTCTGTTCTAACCCCATTCTCGCCTCTCCAGATATCACCAAGCCTTTCGTCCTTCATGTCGACGCCAGTGGTACCGGCGTTGGTGGTGTCCTGATGCAACTACGAGGCGAGGAGGTTCTACCTGTCAGCTACTACAGCTACAAACTGAAACCACACCAGAGGAACTACAGCACTATTGAAAAGGAGCTACTATCCATCGTCCTGAACCTCCAACACTTCGCTCCGTACCTACAAGGCGCCAGGTCTACCACCATCTTCTCAGACCACAACCCTCTCCGCTTCCTACATCAAGCCCAATTCACCAACCAGCGTCTTCTACGATGGGCTCTGTATTTACAAGACTTCAACCTGGAGATCCGCTATATCAAGGGTTCTGACAACACCATAGCCGATGCCCTCTCCAGAGTTTATGAAGTAGAAGCGACTCCATCCATTACTCCACCACATAACGACGTACTTCTTCCAGAACCGCAGGCTTCGGGGGAGAGTTGTGACGATAATCTCCTTCAAGAGATTGAGCCTGCTCTTCCCTCCAAAATTACGTCTTCACAATTATATAAAAAGACTATGGAAGAAATGTCCAACAACGACAACAACACCAGCAAGGCTTGCAAGGGTGAGCAGAAACGTATGCAGCCCGCCACCTGTTCGGACCCAAATCACCAAACTACCCGTTGATCGCTACGGCTCCGCTGATTGGTCGCCGGTCTGGCTGCACCTGCACTCGCCCCCCAATACTACCCGATGTCTGGGGTCGCCCCAACATCAGTCTTCAGAATGTTCCGTGCTTTCGTAGCCAGCACTCCTCCCAGCTAGACGTTAGCGTGTACTGAGAGAGGTGGTGGCTTTAAGCCAATATTCCAGCACCTCCCACTTAACTTTTGTGTTGCACTTCTTATTATTTTGCCTTAACGTAACTTTCATTTTGTCATTTAAGAATTCTTATTATTTTGATTCATTGATTTTATTATAAGAATTTGTTTGTGCATTATTTTCATGTTTTGATTTATTTAACGTCATTAAAATTTCATTGTTAAAGTTTTACTTGTGTTTTGTGTGTCTTCTCCTTACCTTACCACAGACGAAGTTCCAGTTTTTCTATTTTTTTTTATAACTATGTGACGAGGCCATACCCCTAGCCTTAAACAGCCGAACACCAACGCGTTACCGTCACAACATATATATATATATATATATATATATATATATATATATATATATATATATATGTCGTACCTAGTAGCCAGAAAGCACTTCTGAGCCTACTATGCAAGACCCGATTTGCCTAATAAGCCAAGTTTTCCTGAATTAATATATTTTCTCAAATTTTTTTCTTATGAAATGATAAAGCTACCCATTTCATTATGTTTGAGGACAATTTTTATTTATTGGAGTTAAAATTAACGTAGATATGTGACCGAACCTAACCAACCCTACCTAACCTAACCTAACCTATCTGTATAGGTTAGGTTATGTTAGGTAGCCGAAAAAGTTAGGTTAGGTTAGGTTAGGTTAGGTAGGTTAGGTAGTCGAAAAAAAATTAATTCACGAAAACTTGGCTTATTAGGCAAATCGGGCCATGCATAGTAGGCCGAGTACGACGTTCTGGTGTAAAGACCGCTTTACCCTGTCGTAATAACCGCGGCCTCTATTGTAATTACCCAATGTTCCCCAGTATTAATCCTGTTATCTTGTGATCTCTCATAATCGTACTATACGCTCTCTGTTGTAATTCTGTCTCTCTTTACTCAATACCCCAGCTTAACACTGTTCCAGTCCAATATGACCCCTCACTGGACTGCCTCGTATATAAGAGGAATATTAAATGAGGAAGATACACGAAGGATAAGGGTTATTAGTTAAAAAAAACAATAACAATACAATACAATACAATACAATTTTATTTAGGTAAGGTACATACATACAATAAATATTTACAAGGATTGTTTAACTTATAGGTATAGCTAGTACATACAATGCCTAAAGCCACTATTACGCAAAGCGATCGGGCATAAAACTCAAACAAAACTCCTTTTCACTGCCACCACCTTCCCGACCAACCATACCTGAATGTATCGATCACCGATCCCCCAGGAAGGCAAGGAATCAGTAACCATGGGACTCCGGGTAATATGACTTTCAGTAATAAATTTTGGAAAATTAGTTTGTGTAATTTACGTTACTAATTTAAATCCAAGGGCAACTTTAGTATCGATTAATTGTAGGAGAACCTGGGGGCTTCCAATACAACACCTAAAAATGACAAAGTAACAAAATATATCAAAGGGGAGTTAAGTGAATACCACTGAACAAGCTATGCAATTTATTTTATGAAACATGTAAATTAAGACAATTTGAACACATAACCTCTTCTATTCCCCTAGAGGCACAATGGATATTTACTGAGGGCACGAAACTCAAGTGCTACTATACCTTAAACACCCGCACCACGGCCAAGATGTTGATGGCTGCCCTCAGTCCCTAGGATACGGGCTTGCGGCCCTGTTCCTAATACACTCCCAGGACACACTGATCAAATTTTGTTTTACCAACTTATTGCTGGGAAGGATTACTCCTCCCACCATCTAATACAGCCCCAGGGCTCCACCCATTATTTTGGCAATGGCCAACCATTTAACACGTAGGCCTGAGGTCTGGCTCTCTAGGGCCAATAAGGACTTGGCCCTTATCTCAGGTCAATCACCTTCACTGATCTGCCGTGGAAAGCTACATGAAATCCTGAAGATTGAGTCAGCTCTCCCCAGCTATGAGAAGGGAGACAAGGCGCCTCTATGGAGCCCCAGTGCACCTGCGAGCAATGTTTACAAAACTGATAAATTATGTTCAAGCCTGTTTCCTCTAAGATACGAGTAGGGACATTTGACTCTGCCTGGTATGGGGAAGGGACCGGTGAGAGGGGAAGAGAGGGGATGAGAGGGGGATGGAGAGGGAAATTTTGAGGGGGAAGTTGAGTGGGAGAAGCCAAGGTATCCAAGACCACCCTCAGGTCATCCTCTTGACCCTGACAAATGGGCGACAGGGGGGGGGGAAGAGGAGGAGACGAATGACGGCCAAGGGGAGGGGAGAAGGAAGGAGGGGAGAGGGAGAAGGAAAGTAGGGGAGAAGGAGAAGGAAAGGAGGGGAGAAGGAAAGGAGGGGAGAAGGAAAGGAGGGGAGAAGGGAGAACTAAGGATCTGAGCCCCAGATCATTACAACTCCCCCTCCTCGGAAATTAAGAAATTTGTGTGTAAAGGAAGTTACACACACTTTTCTTATCCATAAATCCTGCCCTACCCTAACCATTAACTCCAAAAACAACATTTTTAACCCAACACTATATTAAACCAATGCCTCAAAACTAAAGAAATTATCTAATCCTAACTAATTCCATACAATACTCCAACAACAATAATGGCACACCCAAAAGGTGTGCCCCAGCATGTATTTATACCTATCAACACAACAGTAATAATACATAAAACATAAGGACAGAGACCGTCCCTATGATCCTGACTGTCCAACTTGGATGCAGTCCCGTACCCTTCCAACTACCTGGAAGACAAAACATCCTATACCTGTCTTGATATAGTAACAAATAACTGGAGAAATCCAAACCTAACAATTACTAACTAGCTAAAATCAGCTGATAGCCTTCAGCTATCCCAGTATTCCACCCGGAATAAAGATCAAACACATCACACAAAACATTAAAAAAAAATCAATGTCATTAAAAAAATAACAAAATTATAAAATTATATCAGAATAGAGGAACACAACCTCTCAGGGACCTAGTGTTCCACTCCACACCTGTGGCAACTGCCCACCACAGCGCATCCCAATCATAAAATTTAAAGAAAATACACAAAAATATTTTTTTTATTATTAAAAAAAAATTCAATGTCCACAGACATGTCTCTTAACCAACAACAACACCCTGGATATAAGTTCCTCAAACTCCTAATATCCCAGAGTTCATACTCAAGTCTACAACAACAGCGGGTGAACACATTTGTCAGACTGTGTACCACACCCTTATTGTTCAGTAAACCACAAAAAAAAATAAAAAAATATATGTATATATAAATATCAGTATCTAGGATCTAGAAAAATCTAGATAAAGTTTCCCACTGATCAACGTTTCTAGAGACCCTACTAGATGGTTCTCAAACCAGGTCACTCATACAACTTATCTAGAGACAGGGTCATTTTCTAATGTTCACTTTCTAGATTTATTTCTCTATTTCGCTAGTTCTAGTTTTCAACATTTAATACTGTTCCAGAGAACTTTCCGAAGGTGTATAGGTGCTTATTATCAGATGGAAAATTAAAAGTTGAACTGTTCCGAGTTACCACAGTTTACTATATTAATAGCGTTTATTTTTATATGAAACTTTTCTATAAATATTTTCTCTCGTACGTTCCTGTTGACATTTCGTTGCTGTAGATTCCGGCGACTACCTCATGTTGCTTGAAGATCCTGGTCGTCTGGAAGTTCCATTTCCGGCCTCGGCCAACTACGGACAATACAGGGGGTCTCGTACTACCCGCACCTGACTTGAGTGACAGCTGACAACTGGCGGCTGTCAGCTCAGGTGGACCCCGCTAACAGGAACCCGGGTTCACCTCTTCTTATCGCTCCCCAAACAGTCTTGATGGATTGTTGTTAACCATGGCTGCCACAGTAGAGCACAGCTTCGACGTGTCACGATGTCTCGCGTTGGTAGTGAGGTTCGAGTGGCGTTGAAGAGGATGGCATGGTGACAGGACAGGTGGGCCCTGCCTCAGCTCCTGGGCGACGTCATCTACCGGCGTTTACTTGTTATCCCGGTACTACTGGGCCGGTACACCTTCCGTGCAACCCCTCGTGCAGCTGATCTTGGGCCGAGGTACAGGATTGTACCTCATCTGGCGATTCCGCAAGCACTCTGTAGGGGTAGTGCTGTTCGTACCTGAGACCACCGCGTTGCATCTTGGTTTCCACAGACGACGCAACCGCAGATTTTGAGGGAGCTGACAAGTCCTTGCAATTAGCGTTCTTCTTCATAGACCACTCGTCTTCCACTTCCGGTTTATCCCGCAGTCTTGACTACGCGGCTGGTGGGCTTGGTTGGTGACCTTGAGACAGCTTGCCCACGGTTGTGATAGTGACTGGACTCTGCTCCGTGAAGACAGCATGGCTGGACTGGGACAACCTCGTTAGTGACGGGAGGTGTCGGCCGGGTGACTGTACGCCAGTCACCCCTTCCGGATAACCAATTGACGAGTTACCGGGCACAAGGGGGAGGACTTTATGTAACGTGCCTCAGACCCCTATCTTATCAGCCAGGTGGGTCATCCCCAGATCTGCTGATCTCGATCCTTGGTTCACGTGTGACTGGGAGGCTGGAACTTGTGTACCATCAGACCTGAGAAAGACAGACAACAACAAATGGCGGAAGCATGGATATTACTCTGAGGTATAGGAAGTTGGAAACCCCAGAGCAAGGCAAGTATGCTACCTGAGTCATGCACATCAGCAAATACACACCATTGCCTCTACAGGATAATTCTAAGATTGTTACTAAACCTGACTAAGGGAGCTCACTAACAATTTACTGTACAGCTCGCGACCTTGTTACCATAGGGTGACAAGATTGAACTTGACTACTGATGAGGTCTGACAGGAGGTCATCCTCATCATCTGACTCAGCACTTGGATCATTAGACAGGTCAGGAATTAGACTTGCTGAAGGCAGCTCTAGTTCCTCCCTCCCGTGATAAGGTTTTAATTTATTAATGTGAATCGTTCTCTCAACTTGGTCTTCAAAAATACCTTTAATAACAAAATTAACCGGACCTTTTCTTTCAATTACTCGGTAAGGGCCCCGCCATCTAGGAGCAAGTTTCCTACTCTGATTGGCAGGAGCCGCCTCATTAACTCTCAACACAAGACTCCCGACTTTCAACTCAAGAGGTCGTACCTTCTTGTCATAATGCTGAGCATAGCGATCTCGTGCTGTCTTGGAAGGCCTAGCTGCAATTCTCCATGCATTTTTCATCTTATTTAAAACTTCTGATGGGTAATCTTCCCCCATATACAATATTATGTATGTTAAGCAGACCTGACGGGAAATTACATGAATGCCCTGTGAACAACAAAAGGGGTTGGGTGTTAATGGACCGATGGATGGCAGTGTTCAGAGCCAACTGGACATAGGGGAGTTGTTCGTCCCACGAATTTGCATCATGCTCTGCAAGAATTGCAAGCATATCTTTAACTGACCGGTTCGTCCGTTCTGTCATTCCGTTAGCCTGAGGGTGATAAGCCGTCGTGAATGCTGAAGTGGTTTCTATAATTTTACATACTTCTCTAAAAATATTCCCATTAAATTCCTGACCTCTGTCAGAAACTAGCACTTTAGGGGGACCACATACCGTGGCAAACCTTTCTAGGAACGCCTTTGCAACAGTTCGTGAATCTTTCTGAGGCAATGCAATCAGTGTGGTGTACCTGGACAGGTGGTCTACCAACACCAATACGTAACGGTTTCCTGAATGACTGTGATGCAGATCAATCAGATCAGCCCCCACCCGATCTAAAGGTTCCAAAATTTCTGGGAATTCTTGCAATGGAGCTTGTACCTTAAGGGTACCTTTCCTCCTTTGACAATGACCACAGGACTTAACGAAGTTAATGACCTCTGTTAACATACCGGGGAAGAAAAAGAGTGACTTGGCTTTCATGTGAGTTTTAAAAATCCCCGGATGACCCGCAATCTTAGACGAATGTGAGAGTCTCAACGCTGACTTCTTCAACACCTCTGGGATAACCAACTGAAAAACTGCACGATCCTGCTGTCCCTTTACATAAAATAAGACCCCATCTTTCATTTCAAAATCATGAATTGCTAAATTACGTTTCTTCGACGGATATTTTCCTCCCTCCAAAAGTTCAATAATTTCCTTCCACCTTGGTTCGTTCATCTGGAATTCTCGCATTTTCTCACTGGAAATATTTTCAATATTAAGATTTACGTTAATAGTAGCAATGTTTCTACTCAAAGTGTCTGGTACAACATGTGATGGACCAGGCTTGTAAAGTATTTGGAATGAGTGAGCAGCTAGTTCATGAGACCAACGGGACATGCGAGGGCACTTAGTTCTTTTCTTAAAGATATGAGTCAACGCCCTGTGATCTGTATAAATGACAAAGTGACGTTGGAAAAGAAATGGTTCAAAGTACCTGACACTTTCTACCACAGCCAAAGCCTCCCTATCCGTTGCAGAATAGCGGACCTCCGGACCCTTAACCTTCCTGCTGAAATATGCAACTGGGTGAGGAAGATTGACATTATCACGTTGCATTAAGCACCCACCAATAGCTATGCCACTGGCGTCAGTGTGTACTTCCCACTCCTTATCAAAATCCGGTACTGCCAAGACTGGGGTGGTAATGAGTTGACTTTTTAATTTTGCATAAGCGTTATCATGCTCAGGTTTCCAAACGAATTTAACATTTTTCTTAGTGAGCTCAGTTAACGGTGCTGTTGTACTTGCAAAACCCTCAATGTGGCGACGGAAATATCCGGCTGCCTCCAGAAACCTTCGAACATCCTTTGCTGTCTTAGGTGTAGGCATGTCAGCAATGGCACGACAGGAGTCGGGGTCAGGTCGGATACCGTCTGTGCTCACCTGGAATCCCAGAAACTTGAATTTCTGAGATGCCAGAGTGCACTTACTCACGTTAAGTTTGAACCCCGCCTTATCTAACAGTGCCAACGTCTCAGTCAAATCTCGTAAGTGCTCATCAAACGTCCGGGAGTAGATAACCACATCATCCAGGTACGCTAACGAGTGCCTCCCCAAGACTGGACTGAGGATATAATTAATTGCCCTCTGAAATGATGAAGGCGCTGTCTTTAACCCGAAAGGCATCCGCTTGAATTGATAAGTATGAACCCCATCAGAGAAGGCGGTCTTTTCTCTATCTTTCTCAGCAACCGGGATGGCCCAATACGCAGATTTCGCATCCAGAGTAGAAAAGTATTTGGCTGCCCCAAACTGATCTATTATTTCTTGTATCCGTGGCAAAGGATACACATCACCTTTAGTAATTTCGTTGATCTTTCGGTAGTCAACACAAAACCTATAACTACCATCCGGTTTACGTACCAACACTACTGGCGACAACCATGGTGATGTACTAGGCTCTATCACATCCTGTCTCAACATTTTCTGACACTCATCCCTAGTTACTTCCTTCGCCCATTCCGGAAGCCTCCATTGACGGGTGTAAATAGGAGGATGGTCACCTGTAGGAATAACATGCTCGATCCTATCCAGAAGCCCGATCTGATCGTCTTCTGTTGCAAACAGTCTAGGGAATTTACGTAAAATCCCTCTCAAAAGTTTCCTATCTGACTGTTGCACATGTTGCAAATCCAGAGCCGAGATTAACTTATCAACTTCTTGAATATTACTACTTTGTCCTGTCTCGGTCTTGTGTTTACCCTCTGTACTACTTTGTGTAAGATTAAGCGCACTACATTGTGCTGTGGTGGCTGGCATCTCCTGGCTTTGATACTGAAAAATTCCTGTATTTTCTACAATTGTAGCCTGAGACACCCTATCACCTGCCCTGAAACGATAGGTTTTGTGCGAGAGATTGACAACTGGAATAAGGGCACCTTTATCAAGCACTGTGATCAATGATGAGGGATCAACAACCTGTCACATCTCCCAGCCACCTGAAGGGTGGTACCTGGTACAATGTGACGTCCCACTGATACTTTAATGAATTTAACTGAATGTGGTGGGCAACATTGTTTCACCAAGGCATGTAACCCACATGATTTCTTATCTGTGTCTGGAAGAGACTTAAACAACAACTTAGGGTAGTGAATGTTGTACTTCTGTTTCTTACTAATAGAAGCAATTACTGGAGGATGATCTACCATTTTAATGGGATAAACTACCTGGCCCAACTTCAATCTGCACTTCCTTGCCCCCTCTTGAGCCGACAAAGAAAAGTTAACTCGTCCCAGAAAATCCATTCCCAACAAAATCTGACCAGGGAATGCAAGATTCTCGACAATCGTGCAATTGTGTGGGTAAGCTTCTCCCTTACCCACTTCAAAATTGAGAGTAGCCTGGCCCAAGATATTAATATGTTGACCATTCACTGCTGTTAAATGCTTCCCACAACGCTTAAGGCGTGTCTCTTTAAGTGTGCTGAAGGCTGACTTTTTAATGAGAGTTGCTTGACTTCCGGTGTCTACAAAAACTGTCAACCTCACTGTCGGAAAATCCGACACCATTTAATATATCATACAGACAGATAATAATTGCTGCTGTATTACCAACAAGTTACCCATAGAAAACATAACTTGTAGTGGAATTACCGTCTAAAGAAAACGGGATATCATCACCACATACCATTATAAATTCACCAGCTATTCTGCTGGGAATTATTCTTAAATACATTAGTCTTTGGACTTTACCATCATAAAAACATCTCATATAAATTAACTTAATTATCAATATTAAAGTAGAGTAAATGTGACCCTTCTATCACTTATTGACATCTGGACAATGTAAGCTAGGCGTCAGGGTGAGGGAGGGCAGCCATTGTTGGTACTAGACCAGAGGCTCACGGGAGCAAATATGGCGCCTGTTAATTTTACTTGGACGAAGTGTTATGGAAACCAAAGGTGTACCATTATCACACGCTGTCAACAAATTCAAGTTAAGTGTTCTTTCCGAAACCCATGTATCTTTCATTTGTGGCCATTAATGTCATTATATAGGGTGACCCGGTTAGAGCACGTGGTAGCCTCAAACTAAAGGTAATTAAGCCAGGTCTTTAAGGTTCCATGTACAGTGTTTTCTCTGATATAGCTTGTCATATATAGGTATCTGGCTTTACAGCTAGTGCCCTTTTGACAGGTCAAGACGAGGAAGCATGCTTTGTACATCAGTTACCAGGGTGATGGAAGCTACCTCAAAGAGGGAAAATGTGGTGTCTACATCCTGGTTATACCTGCTGTACAAATAAGATAAGGAACCTCTTCAATGTATGTAGTCTAATACTGTAGTTTGATTGGCTGCATATATATAAATTTAATTAATATAAACCCCCCTAATGTGTAGAGGATCGATTTGTGAGATTATTGCAGAAATACAGTCCACTTAACATTATACAAATTGCTATCGAAGTATATAAATTAACGTAAATATAAATTCATATAAATTAAATAAATATAAATCTCACAGGTCGGTTCCCACATTATTTGGTCCTTCGAAACCGAATTATTTGGACCTTCGGAACCGGAATATTTGGTCCTATGAACCCACATTTGGTCATCTTAGTACCGGATGAACCAGTTAACCAGTGGATTCATTAAATAAACTAGTGCAGTGTGATTTAAACAATGGCCAGCCAGTCAAAGACAGCGGCGTTGCCTCGTGGGAGCTCAGGAGCCCCCCTCAACTGAGTTCAGCTTCGTCAGCGGTTTCATGCACACCCACAGATATTTGGTGGCGTGTTATTTCGTGAAATGACAGTGCTAATATTGAAGCCAGCCAAATTAGTGACTGTGTCTTCGCGATATTGTTCACGGATTTCGTGGTGTTAAATTTCGCGAGAGATTATCTACGAATTTTGTGGAGTTTATTTCGCGAGGTCACTAATAATATTTAATACTTCTTGATAATATTAGAAGTTTCATAGAGGCTAATTAAGAGGCTATTATCAATAATTGTGTATATTATTTCTCCAAAATAGAGAATTGTTTAATATATATTGCACTAGTGATCACAGTATAATATTTACTAATTGCCAACCCACAACAGGGTAGGATATTAACATTGACTAGTTGAACTATTATTGCTCATCCTAGTCTCATTATTACCATAGTCAGTTGTACTATATTCAACAACCTAACACCATTAATGAATGGTCCAGACCCTATTTTGGGTGTAATTTTTATCAACTCGAATTGAGTTGTATATATAATAATTTACTTATGATCATTACACCTTTGAGTGATTAATTAGTGTCTCTACCATCCTAGGGTGATATAGAAGAGCTAACCTAAAGGTACTTCCAGTGACACTGGTTTATCACTCAAATCATTAGTGTGTATGATTGTATATATAATGTGTATTAATTTTAAGTGCTAACCTCTAGTAGAGGTAGGATTATTGCCTAGTGAGTGCAGAATTTACCCTAGGCTACCATCAGTGCTTGTTCAGTATTATGAGCAGCCCAAGTACAAGCCCCACAAGGCTTCACCAACTAGCTAGTATGGATAATGCTGGCAATGAGAAAACTGTCATACATCTAGTACTACAATTGTTGGACTTACCTCAACCTGATCAGACTGCTGACTCATTACAATCCTTCAGCATGGAGTTTGAGTCACTACTAAGAACATTCAGTCTTAAGGTTGATATAACTACTAGTGAATGGATGACCAAAGTAGTCCTTCAACGAAAATTGTCCAGCGATATACTAGATGAATTATATGCACATCAACATAACACCATCCTGACAGTACAGGACATCACTGAAGGTTTACATTCCATCATAAACAAACGACGAGCAAATGAGGAAGTTAAAGCCTCTTGCAAGCCTTCAGAAATAGAAAATAAGAGTCAATTAAAGGGTAAAACAACTACCCCAAATAAACATCAGTCAATTATTCTAACATCAAGTTGCAGAAAATCTGACAATGCAGCAGCATCCTCCAAGCCTACTGTTACTAGTTCACCCTAACCGGTAACTTCCAAACGTGCAGTAGGCTGGGGGACATGTATGTTCTGCAAAAAGAAACATTCAACATACCGTTGTGCTAATTATCCAACCAGAGACACTCGTATGGAGCGACTCCAGGAATTAGGGAGATGTGCAAGGTGTCTCAAGTCACATAACATAGACTATTGTGATACCCAATTCAACACCTGTAACAGGTGTAGAAGAGGTAGGCACCATGCAGCACTGTGTAAATATACGAAATTAACGTATTCAAGACCCAAGGTGGAAGATAGCATTCCCACCACAGTACAGTACTGCAAGGTGCAACAAACAAAGAGTGTCCAATCGGCAAAGTCTAAAGGTAATACGACTTTGCCTACTGCCCAAATTACCATCCTGAATAAGAGGGCCAAGGTCCATACCCGTGGATTGTTTGACCAAGGATCCCAAAGAACATATGTCACTAAAAAGCTGGCAGATGAATTACAATTAAGGCCTGTAGCCCAGATGTCATTCAACATCTCAGGGTTTGTAACAGATGCAGGACCTCAAGTCTACCAGGTGGTACAACCATCAGTACGTTTAGGCAGGTACGTCTGTAGAGTACAAACCATTGTGGTGGACAAAATACCAGTAGACCAACAAGTTCAAGGTCTGAGAGCAACAGCCAAATTCCTGAGAAATAGAGGAATAAAATTGGCAGATAATATTAAGTCTGATCACCTCACCGACTTCGGTCTCCTTGTAGGGACAGACTATTGTCATCGATTCATCGGTAGCCCTACTAAATATCAGGGTATAACCATGTTAAACTCTGCAGGAGGTAAATTACTCTCAGGCCCAGTATCAAGCCTGAGGAGACCTATGCCTGCAGATAAACAATACCAATAGAAATCTAAATTTGTCAGCTGATTATATTTCTCCAGTAGCATTATACTAAGGAGATTACAGCTGACTATACCAACAGAGGTTGATGTTAGTATCATCATTTAAAGCTGAAGATGAGTTCATGAGGCCTCAGTGGCAAATCAGTGAACAGTAGCTTAAACAGCTACAAGTCACTGCGACCAATGTCACTGAACCCACTGCAGTCTCAGAACCATACTTTAATTTAATGATGATCTATTCAATCTTCTGAATCAATTAACTAAATTAAACCCCAATAAATCTGATGACTGATTTGATACATTTATTATTTAATCAAGATGTATTCCATGGGCCTCAGTGTTTATATATCAGTGACTAGTTACCTGAACAAACTTCAAGTTATATCTAATGTCACTGATCTCACTGCAGTCCCTGAATCATACTTGACTGTAGTACTTGATCACATTCAGTCTTCTGGGTTAAATAATATGTAATTAGGCTTGAATATTAGCCTTTCAAGAGTTAACAGGGAAATGAAATCGCATTAGACTTCTAACCCCTGCAACTCTAGTACGGGACATCCGTCCTGAACGAACAGACGCACAAATGTGTGATTACTAACTACTAACATCAAATTAATCTAATAATTCGAAGGAAGAGTATCGGTGTTCGTCTGTTCTAAATAGGACTTCGACCCGTGAGCAGCCCCTGGGGAATTATGTCGGAAAATCCGACACCATTTAATATATCATACAGACAGATAATAATTGCTGCTGTATTACCAACAAGTTACCCATAGAAAACATAACTTGTAGTGGAATTACCGTCTAAAGAAAACGGGATATCATCACCACATACCATTATAAATTCACCAGCTATTCTGCTGGGACTTATTCTTAAATACATTAGTCTTTGGACTTTACCATCATAAAAACATCTCATATAAATTAACTTAATTATCAATATTAAAGTAGAGTAAATGTGACCCTTCTATCACTTATTGACATCTGGACAATGTAAGCTAGGCGTCAGGGTGAGGGAGGGCAGCCATTGTTGGTACTAGACCAGAGGCTCACGGGAGCAAATACGGCTCCTGTTAATTTTACTTGGACGAAGTGTTATGGAAACCAAAGGTGTACCATTATCACACGCTGTCAACAAATTCAAGTTAAGTGTTCTTTCCGAAACCCATGTATCTTTCATTTGTGGCCATTAATGTCATTATATAGGGTGACTCGGTTAGAGCACGTGGTAGCCTCAAACTAAAGGTAATTAAGCCAGGTCTTTAAGGTTCCATGTACAGTGTTTTCTCTGATATAGCTTGTCATATATAGGTATCTGGATTTACAGCTAGCGCCCTTTTGACAGGTCAAGACGAGGAAGCATGCTTTGTACATCAGTTACCAGGGTGATGGAAGCTACCTCAAAGAGGGAAAATGTGGTGTCTACATCCTGGTTATACCTGCTGTACAAATAAGATAAGGAACCTCTTCAATGTATGTAGTCTAATACTGTAGTTTGATTGGCTGCATATATATAAATTTAATTAATATAAACCCCCCTAATGTGTAGAGGATCGATTTGTGAGATTATGAGATTATTGCAGAAATACAGTCCACTTAACATCATACAAATTGCTATCGAAGTATATAAATTAACGTAAATATAAATTCATATAAATTAAATAAATATAAATCTCACAGGTCGGTTCCCACACTCACACCTTCAACCGTCATCTCAAACGTAGGTCTGCCAGCCAACGTGCTGACCTGTTCTGGGTCACCCTTGACCTGTGTGCTCGTGCACACATACCTGTAATGGCCTCGGCCATGACACTTCCAACAAATTTCATCACCAATTTTACGCGTCCCAGAAGCCTGCTGGCTACATTCCGCAGCAACTTCTGTAGAGGCGACACTAGGAATGGGGGTAGGGGGGGAAGAGCGGTGGAGGGGAGGTGAGGAGCAAGGTGTAGGATTAATGGAGGGGGTAGGGTGGGTAACAGGAGGGGTTGGGGGAATAGGTGGGAGGGTGAGGGCAGGCCGGGGGTGGGTTGTGGAGAGGGGTTGTAAACAGGGGGTTGTAAAGGTGGGAGTTGCTAGGGAAATGTAGTTTTCCACAATTCCAATGACGCGTCGACTAGGGGTTGGGTGGTAGTGGGCTGGGGTTTGTATGGGACTGCCAGGAATTGGGGTGGACATGGGTTGGCCTGGAGGTAAGGTTGGGGATTGTAAGTAGGGAGGGGTGCTTGGGTAGGGAGGGGATTTTGTTGTGCGCCATTCCCCTCCATGAAGGACAACATTTCTACAACTTAACTTCAGAACCCGTCGTCGGATCAGGGTAAAATTTTAACACACCATTTGGTTCCATAAATAACCTCTAGTGGAAACACAAAACGTTTCCTAACCTCAATTCATGGAAAAATGTTCCGTGTGTCCAAACCAGAATACCATTTATCGCCACCCTTCCTAATCGATTTCTCGAGCCCCAGTGAGGACCATCGCCCGTTGATTAGGCGATGACAGATGACGGTGGCAGTCTCTCGCTGACAACGCTCCACCAATGAATGAATTTCTTTAGTCATATTATCCTCTTCTCTCATTCGTAAAATTTATATGCTGACAGATGGAAATACGCAACCGGCCTCGACTACTAATCATCACTTGTGAAGCAAAACACTGTATACGATGATGAATAAAAATACATGCGCAATTATAATCTACATAAAAAGGCTACGTTAATTATCAATTGATCGAACTACTAGAATAAACTTGAAAAAAATGTAATTAATTTCCACTATATTTATTTGACACTCGAAGATGACTAGTAACGCAAATATAAAAAGAATTATAGTACGACTTTCTTGTCTCTAAATGCAAATCCAATATAAATCTTAGAAAAATTGATAATTCCCGAATTCTTTAACAAAATATACTGAAATTATACAAGTAATATTTACGCGAAAGGGACTCCACTGAATTTACTGTAAATAATTTAGTTTTAACTCTGTTTTTATTTATCGAAAATAATCAGTCTAGTTCACCAGCGCACAATAAATACAACACTTTATGTTACTGAATTTCCTAAATATTTCTTGTAAATCTTAGGCGCGCTATGAATGAATGACGTTATCGTTAATTTAACACTGGCGTGATGTTTATATCTCCAACAATTATTTTTAATTCCGTAACGCCCGACGCTAACAACGGCGCTCGGACATAATTATAAGTATTATTAGTTAAACAAAATTAATGTTAAATTAATTATTTACGTTACTGCATGAACTCGATGTTTACATAGCATACCCTTGTTCACCGCCGGTCGCGTTGTAGATTACTGAGAAATATACACTGATAGCTGCGACGCTCACAGCTACAGAGTCGCGCTGAACCTTAAGTAAAAATTAGTAATTAATTTCCCAAAATTATAATTTAATTACTGGCGCGTAGTTGACTTGTTACTTTA
This sequence comes from Procambarus clarkii, assembly GCF_040958095.1. NCBI lineage: Eukaryota > Metazoa > Arthropoda > Malacostraca > Decapoda > Cambaridae > Procambarus > Procambarus clarkii. Next base: position 40,087,190 of record NC_091185.1, on the reverse strand, counting down.
ACCGAATATAACACTCGCGAGACACTTAGACACTTGGTTGAGCGCAAACATTAACTGAGCGCTGTCACACTGGGCGCTGAGTAAAACCGCTAGAAAATTCAGTCCCAACGCTAATTCGCTTAACTGACCAAAATTCAACTTTTGGTCTCTCAAAGTTCTAACTCGGATCACTTTAATCGCACCCTTGAATTAACCCTGACGACCCGATGATCGTATGGCCAGGCACAAAACTAGAATTTATTCCGAAATTGAGATTTTCCAAGCGACTTTGAAAAATGTCATCACAAAAATTTTCCACGATTTCACTGATTTCGGTTCTTTCACTGACTTCACTTAACGCATCGCACTTCACTTGAAAACAGTAAACCACTCACCTTTCAGTAATTCCCTCAAAAAATTATTACTGCACAATACGAAACAAAAATCCAGACTTAAACATGTAAAACAATTACTTAGAAAATAATACCACTTATATATGAGAATTACGTAACCAAGGGGGAACACTTAACTAACGAAGGGATACTTAACCTGAAAGGGAACTTAATATACAGGGAACTTAATTTAGTACTTAAGGAAATCTCGATTTAACCTATAACCGTCCCGTCCCGGCCCGCCCTGTCATCTTTTCCAAGCCTAGGTAACCACATCCACCTAGATCCCGAGAGTACCAATTAATCCTGTCCTTCGCGGTCAACGGTTAGACTAGATAGCGGAACAACCGACGGATCTAACTGTCCGACACCACCGTTATTTCGTTGCTAGAGAATCTACTAGGCCATCCCTCAGTGAACTCTTGGTACCTTCATGGTTGTACCGTAAAAATCTAGCGATTGGGTCGCCTACCACGCCCTCGGGGATAATAATTAGCGTCCTAATACTTCCCCGCCCCGACAATTCGACACCTAGAATTGTTGCTGCGAAAACCACCACGCAGCACCCTTGTCCGTAGTTGCAGAGGGTCGAGAAAAATAATACCCTTTCCAACTACCCAAGGCGGCCTCCACACTTAACTGCCTGCTAGCGCATACACTTAAGTGACTGTAATTAAACTTACCAGCCTCTCACGACCCTAGAATCGCCTACTCTATGCGAATCGCACCACATAGAATTACCGTCGACTCTATCTCATGGGCCCCGGCTGCACCCTCACCACATAACATAACCGAACGGACAGGCGCGTGAGGCTTCAATAATCGTCAAGAAATTATTGAAACACCGCTGCTACCATTGTAAAGACCGCTTTACCCTGTCGTAATAACCGCGGCCTCTATTGTAATAACCCAATGTTCCCCAGTATTAATCCTGTTATCTTGTGATCTCTCATAATCGTACTATACGCTCTCTGTTGTAATTCTGTCTCTCTTTACTCAATACCCCAGCTTAACACTGTTCCAGTCCAATATGACCCCTCACTGGACTGCCCCGTATATAAGAGGAATATTAAATGAGGAAGATACACCAAGGATAAGGGTTATTAGTTAAAAAAAACAATAACAAAACTCATTTTCACTGCCACCACCTTCCCGACCAACCATACCTGAATGTATCGATCACCGATCCCCCAGGAAGGCAAGGAATCAGTAACCATGGGACTCCGGGTAATATGACTTTCAGTAATAAATTTTGGAAAATTAGTTTGTGTAATTTACGTTACTAATTTAAATCCAAGGGCAACTTTAGTATTGATTAATTGTAGGAGAACCTGGGGGCTTCCAATACAACACCTAAAAATGACAAAGTAACAAAATATATCAAAGGGGAGTTAAGTGAATACCACTGAACAAGCTATGCAATTTATTTTATGAAACATGTAAATTAAGACAATTTGAACACATAACCTGTTCTATTCCCCTAGAGGCACAATGGATATTTACTGAGGGCACGAAACTCAAGTGCTACTATACCTTAAATACCCGCACCACGGCCAAGATGTTGATGGCTGCCCTCCGCCCCTAGGATACGGGCGAGCGGCCCTGTTCCTAATACACTCCCAAGACACACTGATCAAATATTTGTTTTACCAACTTATTGCTGGGAAGGATTACTCCTCCCACCATCTAATACAGCCCCGGGGCTCCACCCATTATTTTGGCAATGGCCAACCATTTAACACGTAGGCCTGAGGTCTGGCTCTCTAGGGCCAATAAGGACTTGGCCCTTATCTCAGGTCAATCACCTTCACTGATCTGCCGTGGAAAGCTACATGAATTCCTGAAGATTGAGTCAGCTCTCCCCAGCTATGAGAAGGGAGACAAGGCGCCTCTATGGAGCCACAGTGCACCTGTGAGCAATGTTTACAAAACTGATAAATTATGTTCAAGCCTGTCTCCTCTAAGATACGAGTAGGGACATTTGACTGCCTGGTATGGGGAAGGGACTGGTGAGAGGGGAAGAGAGGGGGATGGAGAGGGAAATTTTGAGGGGGAAGTTGAGTGGGAGAAGCCAAGGTATCCAAGACCACCCTCAGGTCAACCTCTTGACCCTGACAAATGGGCGACAGGGGGGGGGGGTAAGAGGAGGAGACGAATGACGGCCAAGGGGAGGGGAGAAGGAAGGAGGGGAGAGGGAGAAGGAAAGTAGGGGAGAAGGAGAAGGAAAGGAGGGGAGAAGGAGAAGGAAAGGAGGGGAGAAGGGAGAACTAAGGATCTGAGCCCCAGATCATTACACTGGCTACTAGGTACGACATATATATATATATATATATATATATATATATATATATATATATATATATATATACATATATATATATATACATATATATATATATACATATATATATATATATATATATATATATATATATATATATATATATATATATATATATATATATATGTCATATACATATGACAGTGTCAGACCATGGAGGAAAATTGAAACAGGAATTTCCTTAAGTACTTTCATATATTAATACATCTTTAGAAGGAATGATTTTACAGGTCGAGTACTGGACATAAATAGGCAGGAGAGAATGGTGGAGTGAGGTGAGGTACAATACGTGGACACTGCAGACGGCCTATTGGCCCATCCGATGCAGCAACCGCACACAAGCTCAAACATGGATAATTATAGCATAAAATAGTAAATATTTACAATGAATTAGTGAGACAAATGTGTTCCAAGGATTCCCTAGTTCCCTAGTTCCTATGCTAATTAGTCCCCTAGTACCTATGGTAATTAGTCCCTAGTTCCTATTGTAATTAGTCCCTAGTTGCTCTTCTAATTAATCCCTAATTCCAATGCCAATTAGTTCTTAGTTCCTATGCTAATTAGTCCCTAGTTCCTATGTTAACTAGTCCCAAGTTCCTATGCAAATTAGTCCCTAGTTCCTATGCAAATTAGTCCCTAGTTCGTATGCAAATTAGTCCCTAGTTCCTATGCAAATTAGTCCCTAGTTCCTATGCTAATTAGTCCGGTAAACTGCGTTTCAAAGGCTTTTTCCCTGAATATATTTTATGGGACGTGGACATTGTTCAGTAGGGAGCGTTGTTAGGGTGGATGGGCAGGTGGGGGGGAGGGGACTGTGTAGGTCTGCTAGGCCTCCTCTCTGTGGCTCATGGAAACTGTTTTGTTAGGTAATTGTGTGTCTTGGCTCTCTCTCCCCCTCTCTCTCAGTAAGAGACACAGCTTCTCCTTTGTCACCAAGTGTCCTACGTCTGTGTCAAACATTTTTTGTGAGCGAGTAATATATATTTCAATAAATCCTGCCGAGTAATATATATTCAATAAATCCTGCCAAGTAATATATATTCAATAAATCCTGCCAGTACATATATCTGACTTTTGTCATATGTCTGCTAACAGTCCACTTGGGAATATCAGATTCTCTTGGTGCCCGCAGGATCGAGCTCTTAGCTCTTGGACCCCGCCTTTCTGACCGACCATTGTAAAATATACTGACTCGATAATTTTTCCTCCAGGACATTCTCTTGACCTAAAGTAATATTCCCCTGCTCTAAGGTAATATTCCCTTACTCCTAAGGTAACATTCCCTTACCCCTAAGGTAACATTCCCTTACCCCTAAGGTAACATTCCCTTCCCTTAAGGTAACATTCCCTTACCCTAAGGTAACATTCCCTTACCCTAAGTCATCTCTCCCATACCTTAAGGCAACATTCTCTTATCCTAAGGCAACATTTCCTTACCCTAAGGTAACATTACGTTCCCTTAAGGCAACATTCCCTTCCCCTAAGGCAACATTCCCTTACCCTAAGGTAACATTCTCATACCCTAAGGTAACATTCTCATACCCTAAGGCAACATTCCCTTACCCTCAGGTAACATTCCCTTCCCCTAAGGCAACAGTATCATGTAACATTTTATCTGAGATTTTGGAATATATTTTATGCATAAACTAATCAGATATTCAATATAAAGTCGAATATATATATATTTCCTGATTATTCAGAAGCTTCCTGAATGTAAACTTTTTAAATAAAAGGTTAACTTTTTTAAAGGTTAATAAAGTTTAATAACCTTTTTACAAAAGGTTAATTGACCTTTTGTAACAAAAATTATTGACTGAGGTCAAAAATTGTTGATTCTTGTTCCTCGACAGGAAACTGTATTATGATTTCTTCGTTGACCTCTGCTGCTTGTATAATATTAGAAAGTAAATAAGAAAGTAAACAGAAGAAGAGAAAATGAGTGAAAGTCATATAAGGCAGAGAGACGAGAGAAAAATGAGGCAGAGAGAGAGAGAGAGAAGTGAATATGAGAGAGAGTGAAAAGTGTCAGTGTCAAGCATATGACCAAGCTGGAAAAGGTTCAGAAGTATGCCATTAGACCTGTTCAAGAACTAAGAGGCATGTTTACAAGGAACGGCTGTGTTAATTGCACCTCACGTCTTAGGAAGACAGGAGAGTTTGGGAAGACATGATCAACAGTCCCCCGTGGCGTTGTAGTAAGACGCTCGCCTGGCGTTTCGCGAGCGCTTTGGCCTGGGTTCGTATCCTGGCCGGGGAGAATAGACTGGGTGATAATCCTTAACTGTAGCCTCTGTTCACCCAGCAGTAAAATAGGTTCCTAGTTGTTAAACGATTTGGCGGCTCGTATTCCGAGGAAAATTAGGATTAAGGACCTGCCCGAAACGCTATGCGTGCTGGTGGCTTTACAACCATGTAACAACTCTTGTATATATATATATATATATATATATATATATATATATATATATATATATATATATATATATATCACTACCTACAAAATTATCAGAGGAATTGACAGGGTAGATAAAGTTAAACTATCTAACACTGGTGGTACGCGAACAAGGGGACACAGGTGGAGACTGAGTACCCAAATGAGCCACAAGGACGGTAGAAAGAACGTTTTCAGTGACAGAGTAGTTAACAGGTGGAATGCATTAGGCAGTGATGTGGTGGAGGCTGACTCCATACACAGTTTCAAATGTAGATATAGAGCCCAATAGGCTCTTGGAACCTGTACACCAATTTATTATTCCAAGTACATCCACGCTATGACAAACTTGTCCAGAATACTAGAAACTCATCCACGCTAGTACAAACTTGTCCACACTACTACAAACTTGTCCACGCTATTACAAACTTATCCACAGTACTACAAACTTGTCCACGCTAGTACAAACTTGTCCACGCTAGTACAAATTTGTCCACGTTAGTACAAACTTGTCCACAGTACTACAAACTTGTCCACGCTAGTACAAACTTGTCCATGCTAGTACAAATTTGTCCACGCTATTACAAACTTGTCCACAGTACTAAAAACTTGTCCACGCTATTACAAACTTGTCCACAGTACTACAAAATTGTCCACAGTACTACAAACTTGTCCCCGCTAGTACAAACTTGTCCACAGTGTTACAAAATTGTGCACGCTAGTACAAACTTATCCCCGCTAGTACAAACTTGTCCACGCTAGTACAAACTTGTCCACACTAGTACAAACTTGTACACGCTAGTACAAATTTGTGCACGCTATTACAAATTTGTCCACGCTAGTACAAACTTGTCCACAGTACTACAAACTTGTCCACGCTAGTACAAACTTGTACACGCTAGTACAAGTTTGTCCACGCTAGTACAAACTTGTCCATGCAAGTACAAACTTGTCCACAGTACTACAAACTTGTCCACGCTAGTAAAAACTTGTCCATGCGAGTATAAACTTGTCCACGCTAGTAAAACTTGTCCACAGTTCTACGAACTTGTCCACGCTTGTACAAACTTGTCCATGCACGTACAAACTTGTCCACAGTACTACAAACTTGTCCACGCTAGTACAAACTTGTCCATGCGAGTATAAACTTGTCCACGCTAGTAAAACTTGTCCACAGTACTACAAACTTGCCCACAGTTCTACAAACTTGCCCACAGTACTATAAACGTGTCAAAGGGGATATGATAACTAGTATGCACCTCACAGCACGGGACCACTAACCTAACCTAACCTAACCTAACCTAACCTAACCTAACCTAACCATGCAAGTACAACACAAAATGTGATGATGTTCTAGAGCCAAGAGTTATGATAACAACGTACAAGATACTAAAGGGATTGTCAAAGTAGAAATACAAGCAATCATCAAAGGAATAGTTGAACGAGAGGACATAATGGGGAACAGGACAAAACTGATTCACACAAACATGTTCACAGAACTCCAAACATGTTCATAGAACTCTAAACATGTTCACACAACTCCAAACATGTTCACACAACTCCAAACATGTTCACACAACTCCAAACATGTTCACACAACTCCAAACATGTTCACACAACTCCAAACATGTTCACACAACTCCCAACATGTTCACTCAACTCCAAACATGTTCACTCAACTCCAAACATGTTCACACAACTCCAAACATGTTCACACAACTCCAAACATGTTCACACAACTCCAAACACGTTCACACAGTTCCCAACATGTTCACACAACTCCAAACACGTTCACACAACTCCAAACATGTTCACACAACTCCAAACACGTTCACAAAACTCAAAATATTCGCAATACATTCGACGTGTTTAAAGTACTCCAAACATATTCCCAGTACTCCAAAAAAAATTGTCAGGACTCCAAACATGCTCAGAGTACTACACAGTACTCCTAGCATTTTCAGAGCACTCCAAATAAGTTCATAGTACTTCAAACAAGTTCAAAGTACTTCAAATAAGTTCATAGTACTCCGAATATGTTCATAGTACTTCAAACAAGTTCGTAGGCACACCAAATAAGTTCATAGTACTCCAAATAAGTTCATAGTACTCCAAATAAGTTCATAGTACTCCAAATAAGTTCATAGTACTCCAAATAAGTTCATAGTACTCCAAATAAGTTCAAAGTACTTCAAATAAGTTCATAGTACTCTTAGCACTCAATCGTTCATAGCACTCTAAAATATTTACATCTCTACAAACGTGCTCTCAGTACTCCAAACATGCTGACAGTACTCCAAACATGTTCACAGTATTCCAAACATGTTCACAGTACTCCAAACATGTTCATACTAATCCAAACATGTCCACAGTACTCCAAACATGTTCACAGTACTCCAAAAATGTTCACAGTACTCCAAACATGCTCACAGTACTCCAAACATGCTCACAGTGCTCCAAACATGCTCACAGTACTCCAAACATGCTCACAGTGCTCCAAACATGTTCACAGTACTCCAAACATGTTCACAGTACTCCAAACATGTTCACAGTACTCCAAACATGCTCACAGTACCCCAAACATGCTCTTAGTACTTCAAACATGTTCACAGTACTCCAAACATGCTCACAGTACTCCAAACATGTTCACAAAACTCCAAACATGTTCACAGTACTCCAAACATGTTCACAGTACTCCAAACATGCTCACAGTTCTCCAAACATGTTCACAGTACTCCAAACATGCTCACAGTTCTCCAAACATGTTCACAGTTCTCCAAACGTGTTCACAGTACTCCAAACATGCTCACAGTTCTCCAAACATGTCTACAGTAATTCAGGAATTTCCACTGTACTTCTCACATATGTAATTGTTATGAAGACCAATCCCTCACGTGAGAAGAGAGAGGAACTACGACGTTTCGGTCCTACCAGACCAATCAGGAGCAACAGTGTGAAACAGAGTACTAAGATGAGTGGTGGTTGGTCGAAAGGGGAGTTTTGTGACAAGAGAATGAAGGGTTTTAGTGAGATTTTTAGAGTTCAGATATGAAATAAAGGCAGAGGACAGTGGACCGAGCCCTGTGGTAAATATTCGTCAAATATACCTCCCTTTTGTGGTAATTGAGATTCAAACTGTGTAATTGGTTCCCAATTTGTAGTAAGCATTATAAAAACAATGTAATTGGTTCCTCCCTTGGAGCAATTATGATCCAAACTATGCTGTGGGTTCCCATTTGATAATTGTAGTACAAACTATGTAATTGGTTCTCCAATGTGGTCATTATTGTTGAATCTTTTAAATTCTCCCCAACCCCCTTACCACAGTACTTCTCTTTTTCACAGAAATTCTCCCCTACCCCCTAGCCCCCTCAACCCCCACCTTGCCCATTTACGCGGGTAAAGAAATCATCTCCCAACTCTTGAAAACTTTTTAAGCAATAGTTGTTCAAACTTTTATATTAAAAATCCTGAAAAAAGATGCCTAAGAAACAGTTTTGTCTCTTTTTGATATTTTTTTTTTATTAAGTTGAAATGTAAGTTTAAAGTCTGTCATTAAAGTTAGGGGTGACGGGCTGTAGCGCAGTTTCAGTCTCATGTTAGATATCAAGGCCTGACAAAATGTTCTTCAACTTAGTTGTGTGATGACCTGAAAAAGGGTGTTTAAACAATGTTATTATGGGAGAGATGGGGGAGGACCTGCTGCATGGGTGACAGCTTCTCCCCCGTATCAACCTACCTGGCTTTGAGCCGTGGAGAGGCCACTAAAGATCAACAACTAGAGCCCAACTCCATAGTCTCCTGAGACTGATATATGCCTTCTACTACTACTACCTCCTTAGCTAAGGTACATATGGGGGACCTGCTGCATGGGTAACAGCTTCTCCTCCGTATCAACCAATCTGGCTTTGAGCCCTGGAGAGGCCACTCCAGACCAATAACTAGAGCCCAACTCCATAGTCTCCTGAGATTGACGGATGTCTACTATCCAAGTTAGGAGTCACTGGTCTTGGATAACTTCAGGTAAGGAGCAAGTCTTAAGTTCGGCCAACCTGAAGTTGTGAAGACGAATAAGACTTATCTTTACTCATCTAACTTAATAGCCGCAACTTTGTCTCCAAGTTAGTTCAGTTTGTTGTGTTGGACTACAGCTCCCAAACCCGGAATGTTGGTAGTTGAGCTTCAGCTCTTGGACCACGACTCAATGGTTCATTTAGACTTTGACTAGTGAGGTGATTATGCTGTGAGGATTATTATATGTGTATATCTTTATATTTAAGGAGTTGAGCTTCAGCTCTTGGACCCCGACTCTCCAGCAACTAGGCGTGCGGGTATATGTGTGTTTACTAAATATATATTTACTATCTGTTCATGCAGTATCGAAGTGCTAGCTCTTGGACCCCACCTTTTTAACCATCGGTAATTTAATGTACTGACTCCAGGCCAATTTTCTTACTGCATATTTCTCTCTCACACACACACACACCCACACACATACACACACACACACACACACACACACACACACACACACACACACACACACACACACACACACACACACACACATACACACACACACACACACACACACACACACTCACACACACACACACACACACACACACACACACACACACACACACACACACACACACACACACACACACACACACACACACACACACACATAGGGGGGGCCTCGTAGCCTGGTGGATAGCGCGCAGGACTCGTAATTCTGTGGCGCGTGTTCGATTCCCGCACGAGGCAGAAACAAATGGGCAAAGTTTCTTTCACCCTAAGTGCCCCTGTTACCTAGCAGTAAATAGGTACCTGGGAGTTAGTCAGCTGTCACGGGCTGCTTCCTGGGGTGTGTGTGTGTGTGTGTGGTGTGGGAAAAAAAAAAAAAAAAAAAAAAAAAAAAGTAGTTAGTAAACAGTTGATTGACAGTTGAGAGGCGGGCCGAAAGAGCAAAGCTCAACCCCCGCAAAAACACAACTAGTAAACACACACACACACACACACACACACACACACACACACACACGGGGGCGTCGAAGCCTGGTGGATAGCGCACAGGACACGTAATTCTGTGGCGCGGGTTCTATTCCCGTACGAGGCAGAAACAAATGGGCAAAGTTTCTTTCACCCTAAATGCCACTGTTACCTAGCAGTAAATAGGTACCTGGGAGTTAGTCAGCTGTCACGGGCTGCTTCCAGGTGTGTGTGTGTGTGTGTGTGTGTGTGTGTGTGTGTGTGTGTGTGTGTGTGTGTGGTGTTGAAAAAAAAAGTAGTTAGTAAACAGTTGATTGACAGCTGAGAGGCAGGCCGAAAGAGCAAAGCTAAACCCCGCAAAACACAACTAGGTGAATACACCATCGGTAATTTAATGTACTGACTCCAGACTAATTTAGTTCCATAGTTCTCCAAACATAGTTCCAATCTACAAAAGTGGCAGCAGGAAAGACCCCCTCAATTATAGACCTGTATCATTGACTAGTGTAATAGTGAAAGTATTGGAAAAACTAATAAAAACTAAATGGGTAGAATACCTGGAGAGAAATTATATATCAGACAGACAGTACGGTTTTCTATCTCGAAGATCCTGTGTATCGAATTTACTCAGTTTCTATGATCGGGCCATAGAGATTTTACAGGATTTTACAGGAAAGAGGTAGTTGGGTTGACTGCATCTATCTAGACCTAAAAAAGGCTTTCGACACAGTTCCACATAGGAGGTTGTTCTGGAAACTGGAAAATATTGGAGGGGTGACAGGTAAGCTTCTAACATGGATGAACAATTTTCTGACTGATAGAAAAATGAGGGCTGTGATCAGAGGCAATTTATCGGACTGGAGAAATGTCACAAGTGGAGTACCACAGGGTTCAGTTCTTGCACCAGTGATATTTATTGTCTACATAAATGATCTACCAGTTGGTATACAGAATTATATGAACATGTTTGCTGATGATGCTAAGATAATATGGAAGGATAAGAAACTTAGATGATTGTCATGCTCGTCAAGATGACCTGGACAAAATAAGTATATGGAGCACCACTTGGCAAATGGAATTTAATGTTAATAAATGTCATGTTTTAGAATGTGGAATAGGAGACCATAGACCCCACGCAACCTATATATTATGTGAGAAATCTTTAAAGCATTCTGATAAAGAAAGAGATCTAGTGGTGGTTCTAGATAGAAAACTGTCACTTGAGGAACACATATAGAACGTAGTGCGAGGAGCCTATGCCACGCTTTCTAACTTCAGAATTGCTTTTAAATACATGGATGGCGATATACTAAAGAAATTGTTCACGACTTTTGTTATGCCAAAGTTAGAATATGCAGCGGTTGGTGGTGCCCATATCTTAAGAAGCACATCAACAAACTGGAAAAGGTGCAAAGACATGCTACTAAGTGGCTCCCACAACTGAAGGGCAAGAGCTATAAGGAGAGGTTAGAGGCATTAAATATGCCAAACTAGAAGACAGACGAAAAAGAGATGATATGATCACTACGTACAAAACAGTAACAGGAATTGATAAAATCGATAGTGAAGATTTCCTGAGACCTGGAACTTCAAGAACAAGAGGTCATAGATTTAAACTAGCTAAACACAGATGCCGAAGAAATATAAGAAAATTCACTTTCGCAGAGTGGTAGACGGTAGGAACAAGTTAGGTGAGAAGGTGGTGGAGGCCAAGACCGTCAGTAGTTTCAAAGCATTATATGACAAAGAGTGCTGGGAAGACGGGACACCACGAGCGTAGCTCTCATCCTGTAACTACACTTAGGTAATTACACACACACACACACACACAGGGCTAGGGGGGGACATGATCACCACATTCAAGATTCTGAAGGGAATTGATAGGGTAGATAAAGACAGTCTATTTAACACAAGGGGAACACGCACAAGGGGACACAGGTGGAAACTGAGTACCCAAATGAGCCACAGAGATATTAGAAAGAACTTTTTTAGTGTCAGAGTGGTTGACAAATGGAATGCATTAGGGGGTGATGTGGTGGAGGCTGACTCCATACACAGTTTCAAGTGTCGATATGACAGAGCCCGATAGGCTCAGGAATCTGTACACCTGTTGATTGACGGTTGAGAGGCGGGACCAAAGAACCAGAGCTCAACCCCCGCAAACACAACTAGGTGAGTACAACTAGGTGAGTACACACACACACACACGCAAGCACGCACCCACACTCACACACACACAAACACACAAACACACAAATGCCGTGTATATAACGAATAACGAATGAAATAAACGAATGCCGTTATAATGCGAATAATAAATAACGAATGCGGTGTTTCCCCAGGAGTACACAGTAATAAGGAAAGAGAGGGAAGGTAGGGGAGGAGGCGGAGTGGCCCTACTCATGAGAAAGGAATGGAGTTTTAAGGAGATGGCTATCCCGGGCTGTGAGGAGTTCAGAGACTACATAGCAGGCACCATAACAATGGGAGGACCAAGAATAGTAGTAGCAGTAATATACAACCCTCCACCAAATGACAGAAGACCCAGTCAAGAGTATGAAAACAACAACATGGCAGTTAACACTATAATTGAGAGGGCAGCCTCTGCTGCCTGTAGAAATAGATCCCACCTGCTCATCATGGGCGACTTCAATCACAGAAAGATTGACTGGGAGAACAAGGAACCGCATGGAGGCGAGGATACGTGGAGAGCCAAACTATTGGAGGTGGTGACAAGCAACTTTTTAACCCAGCATGTCGGAGAACCCACAAGGATGAGAGGCAATGACGAACCAGCGAGACTCGACCTAGTCTTCACTCTGAACGACTCCGACATAAGAGAAATCGGTTTTGAGGACCCAGTAGGAATGAGCGACCACAGTGTACTGGTGTTTGAGTACTTGATTGAAGAAGGGTTATTGAACTCGAGGATGGATACCGAAACCAAAAGGTTAGCATACTGAAAGGGAAACTATGAGGGGATAAGAAAATTCCTAACAGATATAACATGGGAAACAGAGCTCAGGGGAAAGACGGCCCAAGATATGATGGATTACATCACGCAGAAGTGCAAGGACGCAGCAAACAAGTTTGTCCCAGTCCAAAATGAAAATTAGAAACCCATGGTTTAATCAGAGATGTAGGCTAGCTAAGCAGCAAAGTAAAAGGGCATGGAGAAACTATAGGAATAACAGGACACTTGAGAGCAGAGAGAGATACCAGAATGCCAGGAATGAATACGTCAGGATGAGAAGAGAGGCAGAAGGACAATACGAAAATGACATCGCTAGCAAGGCAAAGACTCAGCCTAAATTGTTGCATAGCCACATTAGGAGAAAAACAACAGTAAAGGAACAGGTTATGAGATTAAGGATAGGGGCGGAAGGATTCAATACAAATGACAAGGAAGTGTGTGAGGAATTGAATAAGAAATTCCAGGAGGTCTTCACCTTAGAGCAAGGTAAAATTCCAGAGGTAAGTGAGGGAATAGCTAACCAGGAACCACTGGAAGAGTTTGAGATTACCAGCGGGGAAGTAAGGAAGTGTTTACTAGAGTTGGACGTGACGAAGGCTATAGGCCCAGATGGAATCTCCTCTTGGGTTCTAAAGGAAGGAGCAAGAGAACTGTGCCTACCACTCTCCATAGTGTATAACAAATCACTGGCAACAGGGGAACTGCCAGATATTTGGAAAGCAGCTAACGTAGTCCCGATATACAAGAAAGGGGATAGACAGGAGACACTGAACTACAGGCCAGTGTCCCTAACCTGCATACCATGCAAGCTGATGGAGAAGATTGTGCGAAAAAACTAGTGGAGCATCTGGAGCGAAGGAACTTTGTAACACAGCATCAACATGGGTTCAGGGATGGCAGGTCCTGCCACACAGGGTTACTTGAATTTTACGACCAGGCAACAAAAATAAGGCAAGAAAGAGAAGGGTGGGCAGACTGCATATTTTTGGATTGTCAGAAAGCCTTTGATACAGTGCCACACAAGAGGCTAGTGCGAAAGTTGGAGATGCAGGCTGGAGTGAAAGGGAAGGTACTCCGGTGGATAGAGGAGTACCTAAGCAACAGGAGACAACGAGTCTGTGTGAGGGGGTGAGGTCTCAGATTGGCGAGACGTTGCAAGGGGAGTCCCGAAGGGGTCAGTCCTTGGACCTATACTGTTTCTGGTATATGTAAATGATCTCCCAGAGGGTATAGATTCGTTCCTCTCAATGTTTGCCGACGATGCAAAAATTATGAGGATTGAAATAGAGGATGATAGTAGGAGGCTATAAGATGACCTAGATAGACTGAGCTAATGGTCAGCGGAATGGCGCGGGTTCGATTCCTGCACGAGGCAGAAACAAATGGGCAAAGTTTCTTTCACCCTAAGTGCCCCTGTTACCTAGCAGTAAATAGGTACCTGGGAGTTAGTCAGCTGTCACGGGCTGCTTCCTGGGGCGTGTGTGTGTGGTGTGGGGAAAAAAAAAAAAAAAAAGGTAGTTAGTAAACAGTTGATTGACAGTTGAGAGGCGGGCCGAAAGAGCAAAAGCTCAACCCCCGCAAAAAACACAACTTGTAAACACACACACACACACACACACACACACACACACACACACACACACACACACACACACACACACACACACACACACACACACACACACACACACACACACACACACACACACACACACACACACACACACACACACACACACACACACACACACACACACACACACATATGATGGACCTAGTAATTCGAAATGCCAGGAGGCCGAAGAGAGATTTAAACCAACGTTAAAGGGAAAAAATAAGAAGGAATATAATAACCCATGGTTTAATAGACAGTGTCAGGAAGCAAAAATGGCCAGCAGGCGGGAGTGGAGGAAGTACAGAAGACAAAGAACAGAGGACAACAGAAGCAGATACAACAGAGCTAGGAACGATTACATTAACATAAGACGGACATCGGAAAGGGACTATGAGAACGATATTGCAATCAAAGCGAAAAAACAACCTAAGTTACTACACAGTCATATAAGAAGAAAAATGTCGGTGAACGACCAAGTGACAAGACTAAGGAAGACAGAGGGGGCATATACTGAAAGTGACAAGGAAATCTGCGAGGCACTGAATGCCAGTTTCCATGGAGTGTTCACTACCGAGCCTGAGCAGCTCCCATTGTTGGAAGGGGTTACCCTAGATAAAAGACTATCAGATATAGAGGTGACAGCAGAGGAGGTAATGAAACAGTTGACAACTCTAGATGCAACTAAAGCAGTTGGACCAGACAAAGCATCACCGTGGATACTAAAAGAAGCAGCACAGGCCCTCAGCGTGCCTCTGGCAATGATCTTTAATGAGTCACTTATGTCAGGAGAACTGCCCAGTTGCTGGAAGAAGGCAAATGTCGTGCCGATCTTCAAGAAAGGTGATAGGGAGGAGTCACTTAACTATAGACCTGTATCACTGAGAAGCATCCCCTGTAAAATACTGGAAAGAATAATTAGGCTACGACTGGTTGCACACCTGGAGAACATTAGGTTTGTGAACAAACATCAACATGGGTTCTGGACAGGGAAATCGTGCCTAACAAACCTTCTGGAATTCTATGATAAAATAACGTGGATAAGACAGGACAGAGATGGTTGGGCAGACTGCATATTTCTGGACTGCCAAAAAGCCTTTGATACAGTACCGCACATGAGACTGCTGTTCAAGCTCGAGAGGCAGGCGGGGGTGGGGGGAAAGGTCCTAGCATGGATAAGGAACTACCTAACAGGAAGGAGCCAAAGAGTTACGGTAAGGGGCGAGAAGTCGGACTGGCGAACAGTAACAAGTGGAGTACCACAAGGATCGGTGCTGGGACCAATTCTATTTCTTGTATATGTTAACAACATGTTTACAGGCGTAGAGTCCTACATGTCGATGTTTGCGGATGATGCAAAGTTGATGAGAAGAGTTGTGACAGATGAGGATTGCAGGATCCTCCAAGAGGACCTAAACAGATTGCAGAGATGGTCAGAGAAATGGCTACTAGAATTCAACACGAGCAAATGTAAAGTTATGGAAATGGGACTAGGAGATAGGAGACCAAAGGGACAGTACACAATGAAGGGGAACAGCCTACCTGTAACGACGCGTGAAAGAGACCTGGGGGTGGACGTAACACCTAATCTATCTCCTGAGGCGCATATTAATAGGATAACGACAGCAGCGTACTCTACACTGGCAAAAGTTAGAACATCATTCAGAAACCTAAGTAAGGAGGCATTTAGGGCGCTTTACACTGCCTACGTAAGGCCAGTCTTAGAGTATGCCGCCTCATCATGGAGTCCCCACCTGAAGAAGCATATAATGAAACTGGAAAAGGTTCAGAGGTTTGCAACGAGACTCGTCCCAGAGCTACGAGGGATGGGGTATGAGGAGCGCCTGAGGGAACTGTTCCTTACGACACTAGAAAGAAGAAGGGAGAGGGGGGACATGATAGGAACGTATAAGATACTCAGAGGGATTGACAGAGTGGACATAGACGAAATGTTCACACGGAATAGTAACAGAACGAGAGGACATGGATGGAAGCTTGAAACTCAGATGAGTCACAGAGATGTTAGGAAGTTTTCTTTTAGCGTGAGAGTAGTGGGGAAATGGAATGCACTTCAGGAACAGGTTGTGGAAGCAAATACTATTCATAATTTTAAAACCAGGTATGATAGGGAAATGGGACAGGAGTCATTGCTGTAAACAACCGATGCTCGAAAGGCGGGATCCAAGAGTCAATACTCGATCCTGCAGACACAACTAGGTGAGTACAACTAAGTGAGTACACACACACACACACACACACACACACACACACACACACACACACACACACACACACACACACACACACACACACACACACACACACACACACACACACACACACACACACACACACACACACACACACACACACACACTTAAAGAAAGTTAGTCTGGCAGACCCTGACATAGTGGAAATAGTGGAGACTAAATTAAATGGCATGATCTCGGATGCAATCTTTCCAGAGGGGTACCAGGTGATAAGAAAAGAGAGGACACAGAGACAGGGAGGAGGAGTGGCACTACTAATAAAGCGGAAATGGAAGTTTGATGAGCTGGAAAATCCGGGTACCAATGAAAGCACGAGCTTCATACATGGAACTCTGACAGTGGATGGGAAGAAGATTGTAATCTTGATACTCTACAATTCCCCACCAAACAGTAGAAGGCCCAGGCAGGAGTACGAGGACAGCAACAAGGCATGTATAGATGAACTGCAGAGGGCAGCAACTATAGCGCATAGAATGAGAGCGAAGCTGCTGGTCATGGGGGACCTAAATCACGGAGAGATAGATTGGGAAACAAGGAATCCCCATGGCGGGGAGGAGACCTGGGGAGCGAAGCTGGTAGACGTTATTGACAGGAATTTCCTAACACAGCATGTGAAGGAAGACACTAGGGAAAGAGGAGGAGATACGCCCAGCCTATTAGACCTTATTTTCACCTAAAATGTAGAAGACATCGAGCATTTGGAACATGAGATACCACTATGAGCCAGTGACCATTGTGTCCTAGTCTTTGACTACATGATGGAGCTTAAAATTGTAACCAAAGGATAAGTGGTTCGAGAAAGGAGACTTGATTACAGAAAAGGGGACTACAGAAGGATAAGGGACTACCTGGGTGAAGTGCAGTGGGAGGAAGAAATTAGGGGAAAAACAGTGCAAGGTATGATGTACCAAGTCATATGGAAATGCAAGGAGGCTGAAGAGAGATTTATTCCAACAGTAAAGGAAAAAAGCAGGAGGGAATATAATAACCCATGGTTTAATAGATAGTGTCAAGAGGCAAAAGCGAGAAGCAGGAGGGAGTGGAGGAAGTACAGAAGACAAAGGACAGAGGACAACAGGATTAGATGTAACAGAGCTAGGAATGATTACATTAACATAAGACGAGTGTCGGAAAGAATTATGAGAATGATATTGCAATCAAAGCGAAAAAGCAGCCTAAATTACTACATAGCCATACAAGAAGGAAGATGTCGGTAAATGACCAAGTGACAAGACTGAGGAAAACAGAAGGGGCATATACAGAAAGTGACAAGGAAATTTGCGAGGTACTGAATGCAAGTTTCCATGGAGTGTTCACAACCGAGCCTACCAGCCTAGAATGGTAGGCTCGGTAGGCAACCGAGCCTACCTATAGTCTACCAGATATAGAGGTGACAGAAGAGGAGGTAATGAAACAGTTGACAACACAGGATGCAAATAAAGCTGTTGGACCAGACAAAGTATCACCGTGGATACTCCAAGAGGCAACGCAATCTCTCAGCGTGCCTCTGACAATGATCTTTAATGAGTCACTTATGTCGGGAGAATTGCCCAGTTGCTGAAAGGAGGCAAATGTCGTACCGATTTTCAAGAAAGGTGATAGGGAGGAGGCACTTAACTACAGACCCGTATCACTGACAAGCATCCCCTGCAAAATACTTGAAAGAATAATTAGGCTAAGACTTGTTGAGCACCTGGAGAGCATTGGGTTTGTAAACAAGCACCAACATGGGATCTGGACAGGAAAATCATGCCTAACAAACCTTTTAGAATTCTATGACAAAGTAACAAGGATAAGGCAGGACAGAGAAAGCTGGGCAGACTGCATATTTCTTGACTGTCAAAAGGCCTTTGATACAGTACCGCACATGAGACTGCTACACAAACTTGAGAGTCAGACAGGAGTAAGCGGAAAGGCCCTAGCATGGGTGAGGAACTACCTAACAGGAAGGAGCCAAAGGGTAATGGTAAGGGGCGAGAAGTCGGACTGGCAAAGAGTAACGAGTGGAGTACCTCAAGGATCGGTGCTGGGCCCAATCCTCTTTCTAATTTACGTAAATGGTATGTTTACAGGAGTGGAATCCTACATGTCTATGTTTGCGGATGACGCAAAATTAGTTAGAAGAGTTGTGACAGATGAGGATTGTAGGATCCTCCAAGAGGACTTAAACAGGTTGCAGAGATGGTCAGGGAAATGGCTACTGGAGTTCATCACCAGTAAATGTAAAGGTATGGAAATGGGATCAGGTAATAGGCGACCAAAGGGACAGTACACAATGAAGGGGAACTGCTTACCTGTAACGATTCGAGAAAGAGACCTGGGAGTGGATGTGACACCTAATCTAACTCCTGAGGCACATATAAATAGGATAACGACAGCAGCGTTCTGTACACTGGCGAAAATTAGAACTTCATTTAGAAACCTAAGTGAGGAGGCTTTTAGGGCGCTTTACACTGCCTATGTGAGACCAGTCTTAGAGTATGCCGCGCCATCATGGAGGCCCCATCTGAAGAAACACATAAGGAAACTGGAGAAGGTTCAGAGGTTTGCGACGAGGCTTGTCCTAGAGTTACGAGGGATGGGATATGAAGAGCGTCTGAGGGAACTGAACCTTACGACACTAGAGAAAAGAACGGAAAGAGGAGATATGATAGGAACATATAAAATTATCAGGGGAATTGACAAAGCGGAAATAGATGAAATGTTCTTACGTAATAACGTAATAATAACAGAATGAGGGGACATGAGTGGAAACTGGAAACTTAGATGAGTCACAGAGATGTTAGGAAGTTTTCTTTCAGCGTGAGAGTAGTGGAAAAATGGAATGCACTTGGGGAACAGATTGTGGAAGCAAACTCTATTCATACTTTTAAAATTAGGTATGATAGGGAAATGGGACAGGAGTCATTGCTGTAAACAACCGATGGCTGGAAAGGCGGGATCCAAGAGGCAATGCTCGATCCTGCAAGCACAAATAGGTGAGTACACACACACGCGGTCGCAAGCACGCACCCACACACACACACACACACACACACACACACACACACACACACACACACACACACACACACACACACACACACACACACACACACACACACACACACACACACACACACACAAAACACACACACACACACACACAAACACAAACACACAAACACACACACACACACACACACACACACACACACACACACACACACACACACACACACACACACACACACACACACACACACACACACACACACACACACACACACACACACACACACACACACACAAAACACACACACACACACACACAGACACAAACACACAAACACACACACACACACACACACACACACACACACACACACACACACACACACACACACACACACACACACACACACACACACACACACACACACACACACACACACATACACACACACTCATCAGAGAAGCAGAGAAAAGTTATGAAAATGATATAGCAAACAAAGCCAAGACCGAAACAAAGCTACTCTACAGTCACATCAGAAGGAAAACAACAGTGAAAGAACAGGTAGTGAAACTTAGAACAGGAAAGGACAGGTATACAAAGAATGACAAAGAGGTGTGTGATGAACTCAACGAGATGTTCCAGGAGGTTTTCACAACAGAACAAGATGAGGTCACTGTACTAGGAGAAAGCGAAGCAAACCAGGCGGCCTTGGAAGAGTTCGAAATTACGAGAGAGGAGGTGAAGAGACACCTGCTGGATCTGGATGTTAGAAAGGCTGTTGGTCCAGATGGGATCTCGCCATGGGTACTGAAAGAGTGTGCAGAGGCACTTTGCTTGCCACTCTCCATAGTGTATAGTAGGTCACTAGAGATGGGAGACCTACCAGAAATATGGAAAACGGCGAATGTGGTCCCAATATACAAAAATGGCGACAGGCAAGAGGCACTGAACTACAGGCCAGTGTCCTTCACTTGTATACCATGCAAGGTGATGGAGAAGATCGTGAGAAAAAACCTGGTAGCACATCTGGAGAGAAGGGACTTCGTGACAAATCGCTAACATGAGTTTAGGGAGGGTAAATCTTGCCTGACTGGCTTAACATAATTCTACGACCAGGTAAAAAAGATTAAGCAAGAAAGAGAGGGCTGGGCGGACTGCATTTTCTTGGATAGTCGGAAAGCCTTTGACAAAGTACCGCATAAGAGGCTGGTACATAAGCTGGAGAGACAGGCAGGTGTAGCTGGTAAGGTGCTCCAGTGGATAAGGGAGTACATAAGCAATAGGAAGCAGAGAGTTACGGTGAGGGGTGAAACCTCCGATTGGCGTGAAGCCACCAGTGGAGTCCCACGGGTCTCTGTACTCGGTCCTATCTTGTTTCTGATATATGTAAATGATCTCCCGGAGGGTATAGATTCATTTATCTCAATGTTTGCGGACGATGAAAACAATTATGCGAAGGATTAAGACAGAAGAGGACTGTTTGTTGTTTCAAGATAACCTAGACAAGCTGAAGGAATGGTCGACCAAATGGTTGTTAGAGTTTAACCCAACCAAATGTAATGTAATGAAGATAGGTGTAGGGAGCAGGAGGCCAGATACAAGGTATCATATGGGAGAGGAAATTCTTCAGGAGTCAGAGAAAGAAAAAGACTTGGGGGTTGATATCACGCCAGACCTGTCTCCTGCAGCCCATATCAGGAGGATAACATCAGTGGCATATTCCAGGCTGGCCAACATACGAACGGCATTCAGAAACTTGTGTAAAGAATCATTCAGAACTTTATATACCACATATGTCAGGTCAATCCTGAAGTATGCACCCCTAGCATGAAGTCCATATCTAGTCAAGGATAAGACTAAACTGGAAAAGCTTCAAAGGTTTGCCACCAGACTAGTACCCGAGCTGAGAGGTATGAGCTACGAGGAGAAACTACGGGAATTAAACCTCACTTCGCTGGAAGACAGAAGAGTTAGGGGGGACATGATCACCACATTCAAGATTCTGAAGGGAATTAATAGGGTAGATAAAGACAGGCTATTTAACACAAGGGGCACACACACAAGGGGACACAGGTGGAAACTGAGCGCCCAAATGAGTCACAGAGATATTAGAAAGAACTTTTTTAGTGTCAGAGTGGTTGACAAAGTGGTTGTGCAGGAGTAACTGGTAGGGAGCTCCAGTGGATAAGGGAGTACCTAAGCAATAGGAAGCAGAGAGTAACAGTGAGGGGTGAGACCTCAGAATGGCGTGAAGTCACCAGTGGAGTCCCACAGGGCTCTGTATTCGGACCTATCCTGTTTCTGATATACGTAAATGATCTCCCAGAGTGTATAGACTCATTCCTCTCAATGTTTGCTGACGACGCCAAAATTATGAGAAGGATTAAGACAGAGGAGGACAGATTGAGGCTTCAAGAAGACCTGGACAAGCTGCAGGAATGGTCGAACAAATGGTTGTTAGAGTTTAACCCAATCAAATGTAATGTAATGAAGATAGGGGTAGGAAGCAGGAGACCAGATACAAGGTATCATTTGGGAGATGAAATAATTCACGAGTCAGAGAGAGAGAAAGACCTAGGGGTTGATATCACGCCAGACCTGTCCCCTGAAGCTCATATCAAGAGGATAACATCAGCAGCATGTGCCAGGTTGACTAACACACAAACGGCCTTTAGAATCTTGTGTAAGGAATCTTTCAGAACATTATATACCACATATGTCAGACCAATCCTGGAGTATGCGGCTCCAGCATGAAGTCCATATCTAGTCAAGCATAAGACTAAACTGGAAAAGGTTCAAAGATTTGCCACCAGACTAGTACCCGAGCTGAGAGGTATGAGCTACGAGGAGAGAATACAGGAATTAAACTTCACTTCGCTGGAAGACACAAGAATTAGGGGGGATATGATCACCACATTGCGGATTCACAAGGAAATCGACTGGGTTGATAAAGACAGGCTATTTAACACAAGGGGCACACGCACTAGGGGACACAGGTGGAAACTAAGTGCCCAAATGAGCCACAGAGATATTAGAAAGAACGCTTTTAGTGTCAAAGTGGTTGATAAGTGGAATGCATTACGAAGTGATGTGGTGGAGGCTGACTCCATACACAGTTTCAAGTGTAATATGAGGCTTAGGAACCTGTACACCTGTTGATTGGCGGTTGAGAGGTGGGACCAAAGAGCCAGAGCTCAACCCCAACAAGCACAACTAGGTGAGTACAACTAGGTGAGTATACACACACACACACACACACACACACACACACACACACACACACACACACACACACACACACACACACACACACACACACACACACACACACACACACACACACTAAACTTTCTAAGCTGTACACCAGTTGATTGACGGTTGAGAGGCGGGACCAAAGAGCCAGAGCTCAACCCCCGCAAGCACAACTAGGTGAGTACAACTAGGTGAGTACAACTAGGTGAGTACACACACACACACACACACACACAAAGCACAACTAGGTGAGTACAACTAGGTGAGTACACACACAAACACACACACACACACACACACACACACACACACACACACACACACACACACACACACACACACACACACACACACACACACACACACACACACACACACACACACACACACTTAACTTTCCTAAACTTTCTAAGCCAGCACATCAAGGATCCAACAAGAATGAAAGGAGAGGATGAACCAGCAATGCTTGATCTGATATTTGCCCTGAATGAGTGGGATATAAGGGAAGTCAAGATGGAAGCACCCTTGGGGATGAGTGATCACAGTGTATTGAACTTTGAGTATCTGGTAGAGCTAGGAATTATCCCCCCCCCCCCGAAAAAGAACTAGGAAACAAAAGGCTGGCATACCGAAAGGGAAATTATAAGATGAGAAGCTTCCTAAGGGATATACCATGGGACACAGACCTCAGAGCTAAGTCTGTACAAGATATGATGGACTATGTCACCCAAAAGTATCAGGAGGCAGTAAGCAGATACATCCCGGCCCTAAAGGAAAAATCCGAGAAATAAAAGAAGAATCCATGGTATAATAGGGAATGTATGGAAGCAAAGAAACTGAACAAAAGGGCATGGTGGAACTTCCGGAATAACAGAACACCAGAAAGCAGAGAGAGATACCAGAGAACCAGGAATGAGTATGTCAGGGTGAGAAGAGAAGCAGAGAAAAGTTATGAAAATGATATAGCAAACAGAGCCAAGACCGAACCAAAGCTACTCCACAGTCACATCAGAAGGAAAACAACAGTGAAAGAACAGGTAGTGAAACTTAGAACAGGCGAGGACAGGTATACAGAGAATGACAAAGAGGTGTGTGATGAACTCAACAAGAGGTTCCAAGAGGTCTTCACAACAGAACAAGGTGAGGTCACTGTGCTAGGAGAAAGGGACGTAAACCAGGCGGCCTTGGAAGAGTTCGAAATTACGAGAGAGGAGGTCAAGAGACACCTGCTGGATCTGGATGTTAGAAAGGCTGTTGGACCAGACGGGATCTCGCCAAGGGTACTGAAAGAGTGTGCAGAGGCACTTTGCTTGCCACTCTCCATAGTGTAGAGTAGGTCACTGGAGACGGGAGACCTACCAGAAATATGGAAGACGGCGAATGTGGTCCCAATATTCAAAAATGGCGACAGGCAAGAGGCACTGAACTACAGGCCAGTATCCTTGACTTGTATACTATGCAAGGTGATGGAGAAGATCATGAGAAAAAAACCTGGTAGAACATCTGGAGAGAAGGGACTTCGTGATAAATCGCTAACATGGGTTTAGGGAGGGTAAATCTTGCTTGACTGGCTTAACATAATTCTACGACCAGGTAAAAAAGATTAAGCAAGAAAGAGAGGGCTGGGCGGACTGCATTTTCTTGGATAGTCGGAAAGCCTTTGACACAGTACCGCATAAGAGGCTGGTATATAAGCTGGAGAGACAGGCAGGTGTAGCAGGTGACAAATCGTGACATGATTTGGCAGGTGACAAATCGACAACAAGGGTTCAGGGAGGGTAAATGTTGCCTGACTGGCTTAATAGAATTCTATGACCAGGTGACACAGATTAAGCAAGAAAAAGAGGGCTGGGCGGACTGCATTTTTTTGGATTGTCGGAAAGCCTTTGACACAGTACCGCATAAGAGGCTGGTACATAAGCTGGAAAGACAGGCAGGTGTAGCTGGTAAGGTGCTCCAGTGGATAAGGGAGTACCTAAGCAATAGGAAGCAGAGAGTTACGGTGAGGGGTGAGACCTCCGATTGGCGTGATGTCACCAGTGGAGTCCCACAGGGCTCTGTACTCGGTACTATCTTGTTTCTGATATATGTAAATGATCTCCCGGAGGGTATAGATTTATTTCTCACAATGTTTGCAGACGATGCCAAAATTATGAGAAGGATTAAGACAGAAAAGGACTGTTTGAGGCTTGAAGAAGACCTAGACAAACTGAAGGAATGGTCGAACAAGTGGTTGTTAGAGTTCAACCCAACCAAATATAATGTAATGAAGATAGGTGTAGGGAGCAGGAGGCCAAATACAAGGTATCATCTGGGAGAGGAAATCCTTCAGGAGTCAGAGAAAGAAAAAGACTTGGGAGTTGATATCACGCCAGACCTGTCTCCTGCAGCACATATCAAGAGGATAACATCAGCGTCATATGCCAGGCTGGCCAACATACGAACGGCATTCAGAAATTTTTGTAAAGAATCATTCAGAACTTTGTATACCACATATGTCAGGCCAATTCTGAAGTATGCAGCCCCAGCATGGTGTCCATATCTAGTGAAGGATAAGACTAAACTGGAAAAGGTTCAAAAATTTGCCACCAGACTAGTACCCGAGCTGAGAGGTATGAGCTGCGAGGAGAGACTGCGGGAATTGAACCTCACATCGCTGGAAGACAGAAGAGTTAGGGGGGACATGATCACCACATTCAAGATTCTCAAGGGAATTGATAGGGTAGATAAAGACAGGCTATTTAACACAAGGGGCACACGCACAAGGGGACACAGGTGGAAACTGAGCGCCCGAATGAGCCACAGGGATATTAGAAAGAACTTTTTTAGTGTCAGAGTGGCTGACAAATGGAATGCATTAGGAAGTGATGTGGTGGAGGCTGACTCCATACACAGTTTCAAGTGTAGATATGATAGAGCCCAATAGGCTCAGGAATCTGTACACCAGTTGATTGACGGTTGAGAGGCGGGACCAAAGAGCCAGAGCTCAACCCCCGCAAGCACAACTAGGTGAGTACAACTAGGTGAGTACACACACACACACACACACACACACACACATAGGAGGCAAGGAGGAAGCGCAGGGAGAGAGGAGTAAACCTGGAAACCGTAGACCCCAACACAACAGTCCCAGAGAAAAGAGGGGGGAACCCACAACCAGCATCCCAGCAACACCAGAGTGGAGGGCAACACCACCACCCCCCTCTGCATAGAAATCTTCCTTTCCTCTCACCCTAACTGCCCCCCCAAATGTCCCCCCCCCCCCTCCCTCTTCCCCCACCCTATTCTGACCCTATCACCTCTCCTCCATTCCCACCATGTACCCCCCTCCTGACTTTTTCCCCCCCTATCCTATCTCTCCCCCTTCATCCCATACCCTCCCTATCCCTCCTCACTCCATATCCTCCATGTCCCCCTTATCTCCTTAACCCACACCCTACGTGTCCCCCTTCCTTTGAACCCACACCCCCCACCCCAATATCCTCTGAGACCCTGCAAACTACCTCACAGATTTTCTCACCCACGGAACAGCTTACCCCACCAGCAGAACACTCACCAAGAAGGGGACATGGAAATGAACAGAAGAAAGTGAGCTTCAAGCAATGTACACTAACATAGATGGGAGTACAAATAAAAGAAGTGAACTCGGAGAATGGGTACTAGAAGAAAACCCAGACATAATATCACTCACAGAAACAAAGCTAACGAAAACCATAACAAATGCAGTGTTTCCACAGGACTACTTTATAGTGAGGAAAGAGAGAGAAGGGAAAGGAGGAGGTGGTGTAGCTTTGCTGATAAGAAAAGATTGTTGTTTTGAAGAGATGGTACATCAGAACTGTAAAGGTTTCAGTGACTACATATCAGGCACCATAGCAACTGGAGGACAGAAAATTATAGTAGTAGTCATATATAACCCCTCATCGAACGACCGAAGACCCAGACAGGAATATGATAGAAACAACATGGCCACCATCAACACAATAGAGAGAGCAGCTTTTGGGGCTACCAGGATCGGATCCAGACTACTAATCATGGAAGACTTCAATCATGGGAAGATAGATTGGCGGAACAGAGACCCACATGGAGTACCAGACACATGGTCCTCCATGTTGGTTGGCACGTCCAAGCTGCTAGACGTGGCAATAAGAAACTTTCTAAGTCATCACGTCAAGGGACCGACAAGGATGAGAGGAGGGGATGAACCAGCTTTGCTTGATCTGATATTTACCCTAAATGACTCGGATATAAGGGAAGTTAAGTTGGAAGCCCCCTTGGGAATGAGTGTTCATAGTGTATTGAGCTTTGAGTACCTCGTTGAGCTAGGAATTATCTCCCCAAAAAAAGAACTGGGAAACAAAGGGCTGGCATACCGAAAGGGAAACTGTGAGAAGATGAATAAATTTTTATGGGATATACAACGGGACACAGAATTGAGAACCAAGTACGTACAAGGCATGATGGAATATGTCACCCAAAAGTGTCAGGAGGCTGTGAGCAGGTTTATCCCGGCCCGAAAGGAAAAAACCTAGAAGCAAAAGAAGAATCCGTGGTTTGATAGGGAATGTATGAAAGCAAAGGAGCTGAACAAAAGGGCATGGAGGAACTTCCGTAATAACAGAACACCAGAAAGTAGAGAGAGATACCAGAGAACCAGGAACGAGTATGTCAGTGTGAGAAGAGCAGCTGAGAAAAGGTATATAAATGACATAGCTAATAAGGCCCAGACCGAAACAAAGCTACAACACAGTCACATAAGGATGAAGACAACAGTGAAGGAACAAGTGATGAAACTTAGGACGGGTGAGGACAGGTACACAGAGAATGACAAAGAGGTGTGTGAAGAACTCAACAAAAGGTTCCAGGATGTGTTTAAAATAGAACAAGGAGAGGTCACGGCGCTATGAGAGGTGGCAGCAAACCAGAAAACCTAAGAAAGGTTCGAAATTACAAGAGATGAGGTCAAGAAGCACCTATTGTAGCTGGACGTGAGAAAAGCTGTTGGGCAATCTCACCATGGGTATTGAAAAAGTGTGCAGGAGCACTTCGTTTGCCACTCTCGATAGTGTACAGTAGGTCACTGGAAACGGGAGACCTACCAGAAATATTAAAGACGGCTAATGTAGTCCCAATAAACAAAAAGGGTGACAGACAAGAGGCACTGAACTACAGGCCAGTGTCCTTAACTTGTATACCATGCAAGGTGATGGAGAAGATTGTGAGAAAAACCTAGTAACACGTCTGGAGAGAAGAGACTTCGTGACAACCCATCAACATGGGTTCAGGGAGGGTAAATCTTGCCTTACAGGCTTGATATAATTCTACGATCAGGTGACAAAGATTAAACAAGAAAGAGAAGGATGGGTGGACTGCATTTTTTGGACTGTCGGAAAGCCTTTGACACAGTACCCCATAAAAGCCTGATGCATAAGCTGGAGAAACAGGCAGGAGTAACTGGTAGAGCACTCCAGTGGATAAGGGAGTACCTAAGCAATAGGAAGCAGAGAGCTACAGTGAGGGGTGAGACCTCAGATTGGTGTGAAGTCACCAGTGGAGTCCCACAGGGCTCTGTACTTGGACCTATCCTCTTTTTGATATACGTAAATGATCTCCCAGAGGGTATAGACTCATTCCTCTCAATGTTTGCTGATGACGCCAACATAATGAGAAGGATTAAGACAGAGCAGGACAGCTTGAGGCTTCAAGAAGACCGAGACAAGCTGCTGGAATGGTCGAACAAATGGTTGTTAGAGTTTAACCCAAGGATATGCAATGTAATGAAGACAGGGGTAGGGAGCAGGAGACCAGATACAAGGTATCATTTGTGAGATGAAATACGTAAAGAGTCTGAGAGAGAGAAAAACTTGGGGGATGATATCATGCGAGACTTGTCCCCTGAAGCCCATATCAAGAGGATAACATCAGCGGCATATGCCAGGTTGGCTAACATAAGAAGGGCCTTCAGAAATTTGTGTAGGGTATCTTTCCGTATCTTGTTACGGACCCGAGCCCAGCGTCGTAGCACGTAGCGGTGACGACAACGCCATCTATGAGTCAGCTTCCGAAACCCCCTCCAAATGGACGACGCCATCTAGTGAGGATGGGATATACCGGCCACAGGGGCTGGATTCCCGTCTTAATCAGCTCGTAACATAGCCACTGCTGACCTCTGGTGAGGTGGCGCTTATACAGTAACCCCATCTATGGAGTGGATAGGTGGACGTTTGTGTCTAAGCCTGTAAGTGAGGTGCCCTAGAGTGTAACCAGTACTAATGACGTGTCTGATTACAGAGTCGACCTGGGACTGCTGTATTGAACGATGAGGCAGTCTACCCAAGGCAGCCATAGTCTCTCCACGTGTTTGCTGCAGAAGCTGTGAGCCAACCCTGGACGAACACTGTTGAGTGTGTTAGCCTGCCTGTGACGTGGCAGTACCAGGAATCGTCTTATCTGGGGGCTGGCTGGTGGAAGAGACTAGCCACTTTGGTGAGGAGAGTGATCTGTGGAATCACACGAGGCTCCTGCCTAGGTCTCGCACTCTAGTATCGGTCGTGGAGTGGCCTACGCAGCGGAGCTGATTGGAACCTGCCAGCTACAGGCTGGATTTGTGGTTGAAGGCCTCCACGACAGTGCACCCAGTGGGACAGTGATTTGGCTGGCCTGTGGCCGGGGTAGATTCGCCGAAAGAATCGGAGGATTCATCGTAGGCCAAGACGAAGAGAACCAGGGCTACTCATCGTGAGCACCGTGGAGCATCCCGTGTCTTCAGAGGAAGACGATTCTGTACATTGTGTATTTATAGCAACTCCGTGTGACTGTGATATATTTATGGTGGTGGTGATTATATATACAAAAGCAGTGTATTTGTATCCCTTCCCATTTAATTTACTTGCGTTATGGATCACATCCCTTGAAAGCCACTACTAACTTGGGGCCGGATACCCAAACTCTAATAACATCAGAGAAGAACCCAGTTGCGACCCAATAGGGCCGTAACAGGCATATGCCAGGTTGGCTAACATAAGAAGGGCCTTCAGAAATTTGTGTAGGGTATGTTTCAGAACATTATATACCACATTTGTCAGACCAATCCTGGAGTATGCGGCTCCAGCATGGGGTCCATATTTAGTCAAGCATAAGACTAAACTGGAAAAGTTTCAAAGGTTTGCCACCAAACTATTACCCGAGCTGAGAGGTATGAACTACGAAGAGAGACTACGGGAATTAAACCTCACTTCGTTGGAATACAGAAGAGTTAGGGGAGACATGATCACCCCTTCCAAGATTTTCAGGGGAATCGATAGGATAGATAAAGACAGGCTATTTAACACAAAGGGCACACACACTAGGGGACACAAGTGGAAACTGAGTGCCCAAATGAGCTACAGAGATATTAGAAAGAACCTTTATAGTGTTAGAGTGGTTGACAAATGGAATGCATTAGGAAGTGATGTGGTGGAGGCTGACTCCATACACAGTTTCAAGTGTAGATATGATAGAGCCCAATATGCTCAGGAACCTGTACACTTGTTGATTGACGGTTGAGAGGCGGGACCAAAGAGCCAGAGCTCAACCCCCAACAAACACAATTAGGTGAGTACAACTAGGTGAGTACACACACACACTGGGGTTAGAGTAGGCTAACAAACGCTAGGGAAAAGAGAAAAGATCAAGCAGGATGGTAAGAAAACAGAACACAGGTGGAGGAGAGGAACAGGACGAGTCATACATGGAGATGACTGTTCGTGCATGGAGGGAAATCACTGAGGAACTGAAAGACATGAGAGGACTCATAAATAAACTGCAGAATGAACTAAAGGCAGCGCAAGAGGGGATAATAAACCTAAAAACAGGATCTCCTCAGACTGAGGCCCAGGGGACCAACCCCCAGGTACCAGGAGATGCAGCAGTGGCACGGACCCTTATAATGGGTGCCACCTTTGCTGAAATGCTGAAGAGCTCAGGAGCAATGTCCACAGTCAAGGAAGTTGTAATGAAAACAGTAACCTCACAGGAGGCAGCTAGATGCACGAGCCTGTTACTGGAAAGGAAAAAGAGCTGTAGTAGTGATAGGTGTTAAGGAACAAGAGGGTTCCACAAGGGAAGAATGGAGGTCTAAGGATAAAGCTGCAGTGGCAGGGATACTAAAGGAGATAGGTCTGGAAGGGGCAGAAACAGACATAGAAAAGTTTTTCCGGATTGGCCAGTACAACAAAGACAAAGACCGGTTGATCAAGGTAGTGCTCAAAAACGAGTGCATCAAAGAGGACATCCTAGCAAAAAAGAGCAAACTGAAATATGTAACGAATTACATACAGGTATTCCTTCAGAGGGACATGACCAGGAAAGAGATCATATAGGCAGCAGGTGCAAGGAAGAGGCGCAGGCAGGGGGAAGGGTGCCAGGGAACTTTAACCCCCAACCCAGCAATCCCAGTGGGGAGTGTGGAACTCCAACCCAGCACCTCGGGAACCCCAGAGGGGACTGCAACATCCCAACTCACCACCCTATAGGTGGGGAGTTCCACCATTCCACCCAATTCCATCCTCCCTCCCTACCCCGAGTACCGTATAAGGGAGCCGGTCGGCCGAGCGGACAGCACGCTGTACTTGTGATCCTGTGGTCCTGGGTTCGATCCCAGGCGCCGGCGAGAAACATTGGGCAGAGTTTCTTTCACCCTATGCCCCTGTTACCTAGCAGTAAAATAGGTACCTGGGTGTTAATCAGCTGTCACGGGCTGCTTCCTGGGGGTGGAGGCCTGGTCGAGGACCGGGCCGCGGGGACACTAAAGCCCCGAAATCATCTCAAGATAACCTCAAGATAACCCCCTTCCCTCCCACCCCTTGGTCTTCCTCCTGCCCCAAGCCGGCCCAGACACGAACTAAGTCCTCCATCCCCCACCCCAGTTCAAAGCCATCCTCCCCCTGCCCCTCCTTCCCCCCCCACCCCCACCTCCCTCAGAACCCCTGGTAACTACCCCACAGGAGGATGAGCCTACCCAAGCAGCAATGCCCATGGAACAGCTTCCTGCACTAGTGGGGAGGGTGGGTGAAAATGGAAATAGGAAAGTGAACTTCAAGGTAGTGAACTCAAACATCGATGGAATTACCAACAAAGCAAGTGAACTGGCAGAAAGGGTGCAGGAAGAAAACCCAGCTGTAATAGGGTTCACAGAAACAAAATTGTCAGGAGTCATAACAGTTGCTGTGTTTCCAATAAACTTTTATATAGTAAAGGAAGAGAGAGACGGGAGAGGATGAGGAGGAGGAGTGGCTCTGCTGGAAGGAAGGACTGGAGCTTTGAAGAGATGGAAATTCCAGGCTGCGACGGATTCAGAGATTACATAACAGGAACTATGATAATGGATGGACCTAAGATAATAGTGGCAGTCATTTACAACCCTCCATTAAATGACAGAAGACCCAGACAAGAGTTCGACAGAAACAAAATGGCTACCATTAACATAATAGAGAGAGCAGCTTTAGTTGCCTGCAGGAATGGATCCAGACTCTTAATCATGGGCGATTTCAACCATGGAAAGATAGACTGGGAGAATGGGGACCAACATGGTGGTGAAGACACATGGAGATCTAAACTTTTGGAAGTGAGTACAAGGAACTTTCTGAGCCAACATGTCATGGGACACCAGCTAGACTCGACCTGATATGAACGTTAAATGACTTAGAAATTAGGGAAGTCAAATATGAAGCCCCCATTGGAATGAGTGACCACAGTGTATTGATATTTGAGTATCTGGTAGAAGTAGGGATAACCTATCCAAGGATGGGATTGGAAGGAAAAAGACTAAATTACTGAAGAGGAAAATATGACGAGATGAGGAACTTCCTAATGGGAATACCATGGGAAACAGAACTCAGAGAAAAGACTGTACAGGTTATGATGGATTATGTCACTCAGAAGTGTCAGGAGGCTGCAGACAGGTTTATCCCAGTCGGAAAAGTGAAAAATGAAAAGCAACAGAAGAATACGTGGTTCAACCAGGAATGTGCAGTAGCAAAGCAATTGAGTAAAAGAACATGGCGAAACTACAGGAACAACAGAACACCAGAGAGCAGGGTGAAATACCAGAGGGCCAGAAATGAGTACATCAGAGTGAGAAGAGAAGCAGAGAGACAGTACGAAAATGACATCGGGAGTAAAGCCAAGACCCAACCAAAACTGCTCCACAGCCACATCAGGAGGAAAACAGCAAGGAAGGAACTAGTGATGAAACTGAGAAAAGGGGGGAACAGATACACAGAGAACGACAAAGAGGTGTGTGAAAAACTCAACAAGAGATTCCAGGTCTTCACAAAGGAACAAGGAGAAGTCCCTGCACTAAATGAGGAGGCAAACCGAACAACCTTGGAGGAAACTTACCTCACCAGTGATGAGGTCAAAAGGAAGCTGTTGGAGCTGAATGTGTCAATGGCTGTTGGGCCTGACAGAATCTCACCGTGGATTCAAAAAGAAGGTGCAGAAGCACTAAGTGTGCCACTCTCTATGGTGTATAACAGATCACTGGAAACGGGAGACCTTCCGGAAAGCTGGAAGATAGCTAATGTAGTCACAATTTACAAAACGGGTGACAGGCAAGAGGCACTGAATTACAGGCCAGCTTCCCTAACTTGTATACCATATAAGGTGATGGAGAAGATTGTGAGGAAAAGGCTCGTAGAGCATCTGGAGGGAAACAGCTTTGTAGCTTTGTAACACACCACCAGCATGGGTTCGGAGATGGTAAATCGTGCCTCACAGACCTAATAGAATTCTATGACCAAGCAACACAAATTAGGCAGGAAAGAGAAGGGTGGGCAGACTGCATTTTCTTGGACTGTCAGAAAACCTTTGACACAGTACCTCAGAAAAGGCTGTTACAAAAGTTGGAGCAGCAGGCAGGAGTAAAAGGTAAGGTGCTCCAGTGAGTTAGGGAGTATCTAAGCAATAGGAAACAGCGAGTAACGGTGAGGGGGGGGGGGGTTGAGATGTCATCAGAGTTGCGAGATGTCACCAGCGGGGTTCCACAGGGCTCTGTACTCGAACCCATCCTGTTTCTAGTATATGTAAACGACCTTCCAGAGGGTATAGACTCGTTCCTCTCAATGTTTGCTGATGATGCAAAAATTATGTGAAGAATCAAAACAGATGAAGATAGACAGAGACTACAGGACGACCTGGAAAAACTGGAGGAATAGTCTAGAAAATGGCTGCTAAAGTTCAACTCAGGAAAGTGTAAAGTAATGAAATTAAGTGAAGGGAGCAAAAGCCTGAGCACAAGGTACCATCTGGGAGGTGAAATTCTGCAAGAGTGAAATGAAGCATCAACATAGTCAAAATTGTGGTCAATATAGCTACTAGAGTGGTCACTGTAACTTCTGGAGAGATGACTATAGCTTCTAGAGTGGTCATTATAGCTTCTAGAGTGGTCATTATAGCTTCTTGAGTGGTCACTATAGCTTCTAAAAAGGTCACTGTAGCTGCTGGAGTAATCACTATAGCTGCTGGAGTGGTCACTATAGTTCTAGAGTGGTCCCTATAGCTTCTATAGTGGTCACTATAGCTTCTAAAGTGGTCACTATAGCGTCTAGAGTGGTCACTCTGGCTCCTAGAGTGGTCACTATAGCTTCTGGAGTGGGCATTATAGCTTCTTGAGTGGTCACTACAGCTTCTAAAGTGGTAACAATAGCTTCTTTAGTGGTCACTATAGCTATTAGAGTGGTCACTATTGCTCCTAGAGTGGTCACTATGACTCCTTGTTGCGATCACTATAGATTCTTGAGTGATCACTATAGCTTCTAGAGTGATCCCTGTAGCTTCTGGAGTGGTCACTATAGCGTCTAAGGTTGTCACTATAGTTTCAAAGGTGGTCACTATAGCTAATGGAGTGGTCACTATAGCTAATGGAGTGGTCACTATAGCTTCTAGAGTGGTTACTATAGCTTCTAGACTGAAAACTATAGCTTCTAGAGTGTTTACTATATCTATAGTGGTCAATATGGCTGCAAGAGTGATCACTATAGCGTCTAGAGTGGTCACTATGAATCCTGGAGTGATCACTATAACTTCTAGAGTGGTCACTATACATTTTAGAGAGGTCACTAAAGCTACTAAAACGGTCACTGTAGCTTCTGGAGTGATCAATATAGCTTCAAGAGTGGTCACTATAGTTCTAGAGTGGTCCCTATAGCTTCTATAGTGGTCACTATAGCTTCTAAAGGGGTCACTATAGCTTCCACAGCGGTCACTATGATTTCTAGAGTGGACATTATAGCTTCTAGAGTGGTCACTATAGCTTCTAACGTGGTCACTTTAGCTTCTAGAGTGGACATTATAGCTTCTACAGTGCTCACTATATCTTCTCGAGTGGTCACTATAGTTTCCAGAGTGGTGACAATAGCTTCTGGAGTGGTCACTATACCTTCTGAAGTGGTCACTATAGATTCTAGAATGGTCAATATAGCTTCTGGAGTGGTCATAATAGATTCTAGAGTGGTCGCTATAGCTTCTGGAGTGATCGCTATAGATTCTAGACCACTTTAGCTTTTAGAGTGATCACGATAGCTTCTAGAATGGTCACAATAGCTTCTAGAGAGGTTACTACAGCTTCTAGAGTTGTCACTATAGCTTCTAGATTCGTCACTATAGTTTCTCGTGTCGTCACTATAGCTTCTAGAGTGGTCACTATAGCCTCTAGAGTGGTCACTATAGCATGTAGCATGGTGACTATAGTTTCTAGAGTGTACACTATAGCTTCTTGAGTGGTCAGTATAGCTTCTGGAGTGGTCACTATAGCTTCTGTAGTGGTCAGTATAGCTTCTAGAGTGGTCGCTATAGCTTCTAGAGTGTCACGATAGCTTTTAGAGTGGTCACTATAGCTTCTAGAATGGTAACAATAGCTTCTAGAGAGGTTACTACAGCTTCTAGAGTGGTCACTATAGCTTCTAGAATGGTCACAATAGCTTCTAGAGTGGTTACTATAACTTCCAGAGTGGTCACTAGAGCTTCTGGAGTGGTCACTATTGCTTCTAGAGTGGTCACTATAGCCTCTAGAGTGGTCACTATAGCATGTAGCATGGTGACTATAGTTTCTAGAGTGTACACTATAGCTTCTTGAGTGGTCAGTATAGATTCTGGAGTGGTCA
>NC_091185.1:40033307-40043307 GCF_040958095.1 Procambarus clarkii | reverse complement strand
TGGATTAATCCATCTAAGTGTCCTGGAGGGATATTACCATCCAAGTGTCCTGGAGGGATATAACTATCCATGTATCCGGAGGGATATATCCATCTAAGTGTCCTAGAGGGATATAACCATTCGTGTGTTCTGGAGGGATATAACTATCCATGTGTCCTGGAGGGATACTATCATCAATTTGTCTTGGAAGGATATTACCATCCAGGTGTCCTCGAGGGATATTTCCATGTGTCCTGGAGGAATATTAGCCTCCATGTGTCCTGGAGGCATATTAGCATCCATGAGTTCTGGAGGAATATAACCATCCATGTGTCCTGGAGGGATAAAACCATCTATGTGTCCTGGAGGGATATTACCATTCATGTGTCCTGGATGGATATTACCATCCATGTGTCCTAGAGGGATATTAACATCCATGTGTCCTGGAGGGATATTAACATCTATGTGTCCTCGAGGGATATTATAAACCATGTGTCCTGGACGGATATAATGTAACAGTGCTAGTATTTTGCACTATTTCATGTATAATTGTGAGTTGTAATTGTGGGTGTATGCGTGTTGGTGAAGAGCGAGATGATAAGAGTGAGGTGTTGACTAGCTTCAATTCACTGAGATGACATTACTTAACAAGGAGAGCCTTGTACTGTCAGGCCCCAGCATGGGTCCTATAAGGACTAGTTTTGCCTGTCTGAGTCCTTATTTGGGCATGAGGAAGAGACCAACTTCCTCCCCCCCCCCTCCCCCCGCCCAATTGGGGGGTGGCAAGGAGCGGATATATATGCCCTGTTGGGCAGTTTAGGGAGAGTTAGAGCCCAGCTAGCATAGAGGGAAGGTGACGAGCCAGCTTTCCCCCGATTTTCACCCTGGTGGGTGCCAGTCACCATCAGGGTGCATCCGTCTGAGTTGAGGTGAGAGTTCAGTTATGCCTTGTCTTAAACCTGAAGTATGTCTCAGTGGAGCCGGTCGCCCGAGCGGACAGCACGCTAGACTTGTGATCCTGTGGTCCTCGGTTCGATCCCAGGCGCCGGCGAGAAACAATGTCCAGAGTTTCTTTCACCCTATGCCCCTGTTACCTAGCAGTAAAATAGGTACCTGGGTGTTAGTCAGCTGTCGCGGGCTGCTTCCTGGGGGTGGAGGCCTGGTCGAGGACCGGGCCGCGGAGGCACTAAAAAGCCCCGAAATCATCTCAAGATAGTGGTGACGAGCTAGTGGAGTC
Source organism: Procambarus clarkii (assembly GCF_040958095.1). NCBI lineage: Eukaryota > Metazoa > Arthropoda > Malacostraca > Decapoda > Cambaridae > Procambarus > Procambarus clarkii. The sequence continues at coordinate 40,042,091 of NC_091185.1, read as the reverse complement.
TGAGTCATTTAGCCATGTATGGTGTGGGCATGTATGGAGTGGGTGATCCCTACCCCGCCTCCTTTTAATTGGGTCAATATTGTGTTAAAATAATAGAATGCCCAAATGGTAAATAGCAAGAATAAATATTCAATTGCTGGAAATTGATATAAATTGATATATTTGATTCAATAAATTTCTATGAGTAGAATAACAAGCTTGACTTTTGTTTAGTCCTCTTTTTGAATCAATGTCCCCTCAAGCAAGAGTTAATGCTAGAGATAACTAGATGAACAAGTGAGAAATTAAGCAGTGTTTCTGTCGCATTGTTTGAGTGGTATTAAGATTTAGTTTGCGAATGAGACAGGTGGTGGCACCTTATATTAGTATATGTAAAGTAACATTAACATCTTAGAATAACATCATATATATAACATTATTTTACTCTCTCTACTCCAACTCCCCCTACTCCTTCTTATCCCTCCTACTTACCTCTCTTCACTCCTCTCCTTCCTTCTCACAACCTGCCTCCCCTCCTGCTGTTCGCTCCCAGTTTTCTATTCCCGCTCGCCTCTCTCTACCTCAGTTACTGCCTCAACCTCTCCATGCTTTATCCATCCATCCTTCATCCCTCTCTCCTCCTCACCTTCTTTCTTTACCCTTTGCTTATTTTTCCACACCTATCCCCCCCCCGTTACAACAACCATCCAAGTGTCCTGGAAGGATATAACTATCCGTGTGTCCTGGAGGTATATAACCATCCATGTGTCCTGGAGGGGATATTACCATCCATGTGTCCTGGAGGATTATTACCATCCATGTGTCCTGGAGGGATATAACCATCCATGTGTCCTGGAGGGATATTACCATCCATGTGTCCTGGAGGGATATTACCATCTATGTGTCCTGGAGGGATATTACCATCCATGTGTCCTGGAGGGGTATTACCATCCATGTGTCCTGGAGGGGTATTACCATCCATGTGTCCTGGAGGTATATTACCATCCATGTGTCCTGGAGGGGTATTACCATCCATGTGTCCTGGAGGTATATTACCATCCATGTGTCCTGGAGGGATATTACCATCCATGTGTCCTGGAGGGATATTACCATCCATGTGTCCTGGAGGGATATTACCATCTATGTGTCCTGGAGGGATATTACCATCCATGTGTCCTGGAGGGATATTACCATCTATGTGTCCTGGAGGGATATTACCATCCATGTGTCCTAGAGGGATATTACCATCCACGTGTCCTGGAGGGATATTACCATCCATGTGTCCTAGAGGGATATTACCATCCACGTGTCCTGGAGTGATATAACCAACCACGTGTCCTGGAGGAGTACAACCATTCATGTATCCTGGAGGGATATAACCATCAATGTCTCCTGGATAGTCTCAATATAGATCTCAAAACGATGTTGTTATATTTGTTCAGCCTCACATATGCCGCTGATGTTGTCCCGTTTGTGTGTGTTCCTCAGAAGGTAATGTTGACTCCTGAGGTAGGTCTACCTCACAGTGAGAGATATTCCTCACTTGGCAATAGTGAGGAGTCCGCCCAAGTCTGAGGAAGGAAGGAAGGAGATATCAGGGTAAAGCATCAAGCAATTACGTATATATAGCACTGGGAATGGATCAGGATAAGGATTAGGGATGGTACGGGGAGGAAGGAATGGTGCCTAACCCCTGGGAAGGGATCAGGATAAGGATTAGGGATAGGACGGGGGGAAGGAATGGTGCCCAACCACTGGGAAGGGGGTCAGGATAAGGATTTTGGATGGGACTGGGGGAAGCAATGGTGCCCAACCAGTGGGAAAATGAGAAAGGATAAGGATTTGGGATGGGACGGGGGTGAAAGAATGGTGCCCAACCACTTGGACGGTCGGGGATTGAACGTAGACCTACATAGAAGTCTGAGGAGAAAGACGCGTGTCGTCGCTCCAGAAGAAGGTAGATATTTACGGCTTGTGGAGACGTATTGGTGAAGAGCTTGGTGAGGAAGGTGTCGGGGCGCAGTCAGTGTCGTATCTCTTACATAGTGGCAACGAGTAGGGGCGACCTGAAGCCACTTTGGCGGCCCTGAAGAACCACGGTGGTGAATCCTACACGGAGATTGGTTGGGCAGGTGTCTCTGATTGGCACCTGTCTCGTGGCCCTTGAGTGATGCCAAGAAGTGACAGTTAGAAGAGAGTTGTGTGGCCGCCCAAGCGGAGCGCCATATTTGGACGCTGACTGCTCGTCCAAATACCATCGATATTTTGCGGTAAAAGCTTAATATCCTGCCACATGTTGCTTGGTGTAGTGAGGTCGTGTGCCCAGTGATCTTGGATAGTGCTTATGAGTGTAGATTACAAAATTTGTGGACATAATGAAATGATATTAAGAGTTTACGGTGATTTGACATTATGAAGGCGGGAGCGAGGCATGCTCACTCAGCCGGGGACAGGGGATGACTGAGGAGGAGAGACCATCAGCGGACGGAGATTTTCAGAGTGGACTCGCCCAGGTGAGGGAGTACCCCCACAGTACAGACCGCTGCAAGGGATGGTGGAGTTTGCCGAGGGGAATTTACTTGTAATATTATTTATGTTTTGAAGGCAGATATGTTGTTATTTTGGTGTTAATGGAATTACAGGTTGATGTATGATGAATGTGGTGTGTCCAGAGTTGATGTAGCAGTGGTACAATGAGGACACGAGACATCATTAAGTGGTGTAGCAGCGATATCTTGAGATGATTTCGGGGCTTAGCGTCCCAGCGGCCCGGTCCTCAACCAGGCCTCCTTTTTGTTACACATCCCCCAGGAAGCAGCCCATAGCAGCTGTCTAACTCCCAGGTATCTATTTATGGGTAGTGGTGGTGTGGAGTGATGGTAGTGGTGGAGGTGGTGATGGTGGTGGAGAAGCTGTGGTGGTGATGGTGGTGGTACACCTTCCAACAGAACAGGAGTCGAACCATTCCCTGATCAAACATCTCCACCAGCCAAGGAACCAACCACACTAATTCCCTGAAGTTGGTTCAGATCCTCCCCCCCCCCTTTCCACCCTCCCCCCCACTCCGGCAGCGGTGAACTTGGGATCCTATTCCGACGCTCACAAAGTGAATGAGATTCAATCTCCTTAATTCCTAGATCGACCAGGGAAGCGAACGTACACCTGTATACACATACACTCACACACAGACACACACACACACACACACACACACACACACACACACACACACACACACAAACACACACACACACACACACACATAGGGGCCTCGTAGCCTGGTGGATAGCGCTTAGGACTCGTAATTCTGAGGCGCGGGTTCGATTCCCGCACGAGGCAGAAACAAATGGGCAAAGTTTCTTTCACCCTTAGTGCCCCTGTTACCTAGCAGTAAATAGGTACCTGGGAGTTAGTCAGCTGTCACGGGCTGCTTCCTGGGGTGTGTGTGTGTGTGTGTGTGTGTGTGTGTGTGTGTGTGTGATGTGGGGAAAAAAAAAAAAAAAAAAGTAGTTAGTAAACAGTTGATTGACAGTTGAGAGGCGGGCCGAAAGAGCAAAGCTCAACCCCCGCAAAAACACAACACAACTAGTAAACACACACACACACACACACACACACACTCACACACACACACACACACACGCACACACACACACGCACACACACACACACACACAGTTAAGGTCTGCGGTTAAGGAAGTTGCCATGGAAGTGGCTTCCTCTCAGGAAGCAGCTAGATGTACTAGCCGGCTGATAGAGAGAAATAGAGCAGTAGTAGTAGCAGGCATTGAAGAACAAACAGGGACCAGACCAAAGGAGCGGAGAGACAAGGACAAAAACATGATTAAAGAGATCCTTAAAGAGGTAAGGATGGAGGGAGCTGAGCGAAATGTTGAAAAGGTTTTCAGGCTTGGAAAGTACAACAAGGACAGAGACCGAATGATAAAGGTGGTTTTCATGAGCGAAATCGCGAAAGAGGAACTGCTAGCAAGGAAGTGTTGTCTAAATGGTGTAGAGAAGTTCAAGAAAATATTCCTGCAGAGGGATATGACAAGGGAAGAGAGAATACGGACAGCAGACGCGAGGAAGGAGCGCAGGGAGAGAGAAGGAAATCAGAGTACCACAACCCAGAACCCTACAATCCCAGAGGGAAGTGGAGAACCCTCCTCAAACAGTGCAACAGCCACAGGGATTGGGGCACCACCCCCAAATTCTACCCAACAGACACCCAACCTGCCCCATCCCCTGTCAGCCCCCCACTAAGTACCCACCTAGGGCACCCTCCCCCCACCCACCCCCCTCCCCCCACTCACCCCCCTTCTCCCCCTCACCCCTCTCCCCAGGACCTCCCTTCCCCCCCATCCCCCATGCCCTCCCTTCTCCCACATGCCTTCCCGTCTCTCCCACCCCCATGCCCTCCCTTCTCCCCCTCCCCCCTAAGCCCCCCACTCTCCCCCACCCCACCTAAGTCTTCCCCTCTCCCCCACTCCCCTAAACCCTCCCCTCTTCCTCACCCACCTCAGCCCTCCCTTTTCCCCCACGCCCCCCAAGCCCTCCACCCTTTTCTCTCCCCCCAAGCCCCCCCATCTCCCCTATCCCCCACAGCCTCTCCTCCCCCCATGCTTCCCCAACCCTCCCTCTCTTACCCACCCCCTGTACCCTCCCCCTCTTATCCACCCCCTGTACCCTCCCCCTCTTATCCACCCCCTGTACCCTCCCCCTCTCCCCCAACACCCCAAGCCCTCCCTCCTCCACCAATCCCCCCGTGCCAGGTCCCCCCAGCTCCCACTCACCCCAGATCCCAAAGGTCCCCCCCAGAAAAGAAGCAGAAGAGAGTCAGTTTCAGGGTGATGTACTCGAACATAGATGGGATCACAAGCAAGACAAGTGAACTAAGGGAAAGAGCACAAGAAGTTAACCCAGATGTAATCGGACTCACTGAAACAAAACTCTCTGGAATCATAACGAATGCCGTGTTTCCCCAGGAGTATACAGTAATAAGGAAAGAGAGGGAAGGTAGAGGAGGAGGCGGAGTGGCCCTACTCATGAGAAGGGAATGGAGTTTTAAGGAGATGGCCATCCCGGGCTGTGAGGAGTTCAGAGACTACATAGCAGGCACCATAACAATGGGAGGACCAAGAATAGTAGTAGCAGTAATATACAACCCTCCACCAAATGACAGGAGACCCAGTCAAGAGTATGAAAACAACAACAAGGCAGTTAACACTATAATTGAGAGGGCAGCCTCTGCTGCCTGTAGAAATAGATCCCACCTGCTCATCATGGGCGACTTCAATCACGGAAAGACTGACTGGGAGAACAAGGAACCGCATGGAGGCGAGGATACGTGGAGAGCCAAACTATTGGAGGTGGTGACAAGCAACTTTTTAACGCAGCATGTCGGAGAACCCACAAGGATGAGAGGCAATGACGAACCAGCGAGACTCGACCTAGTCTTCACTCTGAACGACTCCGACATAAGAGAAATCGGTTTTGAGGACCCAGTAGGAATGAGCGACCACAGTGTACTGGTGTTTGAGTACTTGATTGAAGAAGGGTTATTGAACTCGAGGAGGGATACCGAAACCAAAAGGTTAGCATACCGAAAGGGAAACTATGAGGGGATAAGAAAATTCCTAACAGATATAGCATGGGAAACAGAGCTCAGGGGAAAGACGGCCCAAGATATGATGGATTACATCACGCAGAAGTGCAAGGACGCAGCAAACAAGTTTGTCCCAGTCCAAAAGGAAAACAGAGAAATGAAGATGAGAAACCCATGGTTTAATCAAAGATGTAGGCTAGCTAAGCAGCAAAGTAAAAGGGCATGGAGAAACTATAGGAATAACAGGACACTGGAGAGCAGAGAAAGATACCAGAATGCCAGGAATGAATATGTCAGGATGAGAAGAGAGGCAGAAAGACAATACGAAAATGACATCGCAAGCAAGGCAAAGACTCAGCCTAAATTGTTGCATAGCCACATTAGGAGAAAAACAACAGTAAAGGAACAGGTTATGAGATTAAGGATAGGGGCGGAAGGATTCACTACAAATGACAAGGAAGTGTGTGAGGAATTGAATAAGAAATTCCAGGAGGTCTTCACCTTAGAACAAGGAGAAATTCCAGAGGTAAGTGAGGGAATAGCTAACCAGGAACCACTGGAAGAGTTTGAGATTACCAGTGGGGAAGTAAGGAAGTGTTTACTAGAGTTGGACGTGACGAAGGCTATAGGCCCAGATGGAATCTCCCCTTGGGTTCTAAAGGAAGGAGCAAGAGAACTGAGCCTACCACTCTCCATAGTGTATAACAAATCACTGGCAACAGGGGAACTGCCAGATATTTGGAAAGCAGCTAACGTAGTCCCGATATACAAGAAAGGGGATAGACAGGAGGCACTGAACTACAGGCCAGTGTCCCTAACCTGCATACCATGCAAGCTGATGGAGAAGATTGTGCGAAAAAAACTAGTGGAGCATCTGGAGCGAAGGAACTTTGTAACACAGCATCAACATGGGTTCAGGGATGGCAGGTCCTGCCTCACAGGGTTACTTGAATTCTACGACCAGGCAACAAAAATAAGGCAAGAAAGAGAAGGGTGGGCAGACTGCATATTTTTGGATTGTCAGAAAGCCTTTGATACAGTGCCACACAAGAGGCTAGTGCGAAAGTTGGAGATGCAGGCTGGAGTGAGAGGGAAGGTACTCCGGTGGATAGAGGAATACCTAATCAACAGGAGACAACGAGTCTGTGTGAGGGGTGAGGTCTCAGATTGGCGAGACGTCACAAGTGGAGTCCCGCAGGGGTCAGTCCTTGGACCTATACTGTTTCTGGTATATGTAAATGATCTCCCAGAGGGTATAGATTCGTTCCTCTCAATGTTTGCCGACGATGCAAAAATTATGAGGAGGATTGAAACAGAGGATGATAGTAGGAGGCTACAAGATGACCTGGATAGACTGAGTGAATGGTCCAACAAATGGCTGTTGAAGTTCAACCCGAGTAAATGCAAAGTAATGAAACTAGGCAGTGGAAACAGGAGGCCAGGCACAGGATACAGAATAGGAGATGAAGTACTTAATGAAACAGACACAGAGAAAGATCTAGGAGTTGATATCACACCAAACCTGTCTCCTGAAGCCCACATAAAGAGAATAACGTCTGCGGCATATGCGAGGCTGGCTAACATCAGAACGGCGTTCAGGAACCTGTGTAAGGAATCATTCAGAATCTTGTACACCACATATGTAAGACCAATCCTGGAGTATGCGGCCCCAGCATGGAGCCCGTACCTTGTCAAGCACAAGACGAAGCTGGAAAAAGTCCAAAGGTATGCTACTAGACTAGTCCCAGAACTAAGAGGCATGAGTTATGAGGAAAGGCTGCGGGAAATGCACCTCACGACACTGGAAGACAGAAGAGTAAGGGGGGACATGATCACAACCTACAAAATCCTCAGGGGAATCGACCGGGTAAACAAGGATGAACTTTTCAACACTGGTGGGACGCGAACAAGGGGACACAGGTGGAAGCTGAGTACCCAAATGAGCCACAGAGACGTTAGAAAGAACTTTTTCAGTGTCAGAGTAGTTAGCAAGTGGAATGCATTAGGAAGTGATGTGGTGGAGGCTGACTCCATTCACAGTTTCAAATGTAGATATGATAGAGCCCAATAGGCTCAGGAATCTGTACACCAGTTGATTGACGGTTGAGAGGCGGGACCAAAGAGCCAGAGCTCAACCCCCGCAAGCACAATTAGGTGAGTACAATTAGGTGAGTACACACACACGCACACACACACACACACACACACACACACACACACACACACACACACACACACACACACTCACACACAGACACACACACACACACACACACACACACACACACACTGTTACGGCCCTCTTGGGTCGCAACTGGGTTCTTTCTCTGATGTTAATAGAGTTTGGGTATCCGGCCCCAAGTTAGTAATGGCTTTCAAGGGGTGTGTTCTGTAATGCAAGTAAATTAAAGGGGAAGGGAGACAAAGGCAAAAACTTAAATATATAATTATCACCGTCACCATAAATAATATATAAATTATCACACGGGGGAGATATAAACACTATAATATACAATATGGCCTTCCTCTGAAGACGCAGGAATGTTCCACAATACTCAACGATGCTTAGCCTCTGGTCCTCTTGTGGCCACACGATGAATCCTTCGATTCTCTCGAGTCTACCCTGGCCACAGGCCAGCCAAATCACGGTTCCACTGGGTGCACCGTCATGGAGGCCGTCAACCACAAATCCAGCCTATAGCTGGCAGGTTCCAATCAGCAACGCTGCGTAGGCCACTCCACGACTGATACTAGGGTTGCGAGCCCTAGGCAGGAGCCTCGTGTGATTACACAGATCACTCTCCTCATCACTACACCCCAGTGGATAGTCTTCTCCACCAATCAGCCCCGGGAACGACAATTCCTCAACTGCCACGTCACAGGCAGGCTAACACAACTGTGTTCATCCGGGGGGTGACTCACAGCTTCAGCAGCAGAAGCGTGGAAGTTCTACGGCTGCCTTGGGTAGACAGCCCAACTTCCATTACAGCAGTCCCAGATCGACTCTGTAATCAGACACATCATCAGTACCGGTTACACTCTAGGGCGTCTCACTTACCAGCTTAGACACAAATGCCCACCTATCCACTCCATAGATGGCGTTGCTGTCTAAGCGTCACCTCACCAGAGGTCAGCAGTGGCTGTGTTATGAGCTGATCAGGACGGGAAACTAGCCCTTGTGGCCAATATATCTCGCCCTC
>NC_091185.1:40025593-40032807 GCF_040958095.1 Procambarus clarkii | reverse complement strand
CCACTGCACCCCTCTTCCACTCACCCCCAAACCCCACCCAACCCTCACCCCTCCTATGCACCTCCAGCCCACATTTAACCCCCTCACCTTGTGACCCCCTAACACCTTCCCCCATCTCCCTCTTCCCCTCTTCTACCCCAAAACCCCCACCTACCCCCGATTCCCCCTAACTAATACACCCTCTCTTCCACTCCCAGCACCCATGCTCCATTCTCATCTCAGCCCTCTGCCCTCAGTATCCCTCTCCCCCCAACCTCTCAACCTCTATCTGACTCTCAGTCTCACTCTATTTCTCAACCCCCCTATGCTATTCAGACCCCTAACTTTCAGACCCATTATGCCCTTCCTACCCCCCTAGATGCCCAGACCCCATTCGCCTACCAGGCACTCCCAGGCACCCCCTAGCACCCCCACAGCCCCCACTCACCCCCCAGACACCCCCCAGTTACCCCAGACGCCGGTGAAAGGGGGAACTCTGACACCCGAGTTTCCAAGAAGAGTCTCAAGGTTTGGTACACCAATGCTGATGGGGTAGCCAATAAAGCAGAAGAGATAAAAGAAAGAGTTAGTGAGGCAGACCCAGACATAGTGGCAATAGTGGAAATTAAAATAAATGGCATGATCTCGGATGCAATCTTTCCAGAGGGGTACCAGGTGATAAGAAAAGAAAGGACACAGAGACAGGGAGGAGTGGCACTACTAATAAAGCGGAAATGGAAGTTTGATGAGCTGGAAAATCCGGGTACCAATGAAAGCACGAGTTTCATACATGGAACCCTGACAGTGGATGGGAAGAAGATTGTAATCTTGATACTCTACAATCCCCCACCAAACAGTAGAAGGCCCAGGCAGGAGTACGAGGACAGCAACAAGACATGTATAGATGAACTGCAGAGGGCAGCAACTATAGCGCATAGAATGAGAGCGAAGCTGCTGGTCATGGGGGACCTAAATCACGGAGAGATAGATTGGGAAACGAGGAATCCCCATGGCGGGGAGGAGACCTGGGAAGCGAAGCTGGTAGACGTTATTGACAAGAATTTCCTAACACAGCATGTGAAAGAAGATGCTAAGGGAAAGAGGAGGGGATACGCCCAGCCTATTAGATCTCATTTTCACCCAGAATGTAGAAGACATCGAGCAGTTGGAACATGAAATACCACTAGGAGCTAGTGACCATTGTGTCCTTGTCTTTGACTACATGATGGAGCTTAAAATTGTGACCAAAGGACAAGAGGTCCGGGAAAGGAGACTTGATTACAGAAAATGGGACTACAGAAGGATAAGGGACTACCTGGGAGAAGTGCAGTGGGAGGAAGAACTTAGAGGAAAAACAGTGCAAGGTATGATGAACCAAGTCATATTGAAATGCAAGGAGGCCGAAGAGAGATTTATTCCAACAATAAAGGAAAAAAGCAGGAGGGAATATAATAACCCATGGTTTAATAGACAGTGTCAAGAAGCAAAGGTGAGAAGCAGGAGGGAGTGGAGGAAGTAGAGAAGACAAAGGACAGAGGACAACAGGATTAGATGTAACAGAGCTAGGAATGATTACATTAACATAAGACGAGTGTCGGAAAGAAATTATGAGAATGATATTGCAGTCAAAGCGAAAAAGCAACCTAAATTACTTCATAGCCATATAAGAAGGAAGATGTCGGTAAATGACCAAGTGACAAGACTGAGGAAAACAGAAAGGGCATATACAGAAAGCGACAAGGAAATCTGCGAGGTACTGAATGCAAAATTCCATGGAGTGTTCACAACCGAGCCTGAGCAGCTCCCATTGTTAGAAGAGATTACCCAAGATGAAAGACTATCAGATATAGAGGTGACAGCAGAGGATGTAATGAAACAGTTGACAACACTGGATGCAAATAAAGCTGTTGGACCAGACAAAGTATCACCGTGGATACTTAAAGAGGCAGCGCAGGCTCTCAGCGTGCCTCTGGCAATGATCTTTAATGAGTCACTTATGTCGGGAGAATTGCCCAGTTGCTGGAAGGAGGCAAATGTCATACCGATTTTCAAAAAAGGTGATAGGGAGGAGGCACTTAACTACAGACCCGTATCACTGACAAGCATCCCCTGCAAAATACTTGAAAGAATAATTAGGCTAAGACTTGTTGAGCACCTGGAGAGCATTGGGTTTGTAAACAAGCACCAACATGGGTTCTGGACAGGGAAATCATGCCTAACAAACCTTTTAGAATTCTATGATAAAGTAACAAGGATAAGGCAGGACAGAGAAGGCTGGGCAGACTGCATATTTCTTGACTGCCAAAAGGCCTTTGATACAGTACCGCACATGAGACTGCTATACAAACTTGAGAGGCAGGCAGGAGTAAGGGGTAAGGCCCTAGTATGGGTGAAGAACTACCTAACAGGAAGGAGCCAGAGGGTAATGGTAAGGGGTGAGAAGTCGGACTGGCGAACAGTAACAAGTGGAGAACCTCAAGGATCGGTGCTGGGACCAATCCTCTTTCTAATTTACGTAAATTATATGTTTACAGGAGTGGAATCATACATGTCAATGTTTGCGGATGACGAAAAATTAATGAGAAGAGTTGGGACAGACGAGGATTGTAGAATCCTCCAAGAGGACTTAAACAGGTTGCAGAGATGGTCAGGGAAATGGCTACTGGAGTTTAACGCCAGTAAATGTAACGTTATGGAAATGGGATCAGGTGACAGGAGACCAAAGGGACAGTACACAATGAAGAGGAACAGCCTACCTGTAACGATTCGAGAAAGAGACCTGGGAGTGGATGTGACACCTAATCTAACTCCTGAGGCACATATAAGTAGGATAACGACAGCAGCATACTCTACACTGGAGAAAATTAGAACTTCATTCAGAAACCTAAATGAGGAGGCTGTTAGGGCGCTTTACACTGCCTACGTGAGACCCTTCTTAGAGTATGCCGCGCCATCATGGAGCCCCCACCTGAAAAAACACATAAAGAAACTGGAGAAGGTTCAGAGGTTTGCGACGAGGCTTGTCCCAGAGTTACGAGGGATGGGATATGAAGAGCGTCTGCAGGAACTGAACCTTACGACACTAGAGAAAAGAAGGGAGAGAGGAGATATGATAGGGACATATAAAATACTCAGGGGAATTGACAAAGTGGAAATAGATGAAATGATCACACGTAATAATAACAGAACGAGGGGGACATGGGTGGAAACTGGAAACTCAGATGAGTCACAGAGATGTTAGGAAGTTTTCTTTTAGCGTGAGAGTAGTGGAAAAATGGAATGCACTTGGGGAACAGGTTGTGGAAGCAAATACTATTCATACTTTTAAAACTAGGTATGATAGGGAAATGGGACACGAGTCATTGCTGTAAACAACCGATAGCTGGAAAGGCGGGATCCAAGAGCCAATGCTCGATCTTGCAAGCACAAATAGGTGAGTACACACACACACGCACACTATTATAGTTTTGTGTGTTGATTGGTGGTGTTGTCGTCGTTGATCCTTCTCTACGGACAACCCAACCCACAACTCGGCAGAGTGCTTATACCTCTCTAGGAGATCACCCTTGGCGTTTCTGGATCTTGGAGAAGGGGCTCAGCGTCACCCGTTTAGGGGATGCGGCTCCAACACTTAGCCTCGTTGTCACGTGCACACACCCACTCGAGCCGCGGTGACTCTCCACTCTCTCCTTAGGTGATATGATCTCATCAATCCCCCTTTTGACTTATTAGTATTACTCTCTACCCTGTCCACAACAGTGGTTCTTGGTTCTTTCTCTCTCTCTCTCTCTCTCTCTTCTGTACTATTTCATGGGAAGCCTCACTAGGACAAGGGCAAACACCAGCAAATTAGAATACATTTACTGGACAGAGCACATGCACAATATATACACACATATAATATTAATGAATCCTATACTCTATATTATTACAATCAGGTTGCTCTCCAATACCATCAGAACTCTATTATCAGTTTACCAAGTGGTATCCTATCTTCTGATTCACCACCTGATACTATCACCCTCCTCAAGTAGATCAAGTCTACATACACTGTTGCACTATCAAACAAGAGAAATATATATATATATATATATATATATATATATATATATATATATATATATATATATATATATATATATATATGCGAACAAGCCTGAATGGTCCCCAGGACAATATACAACTGAAAACTCACACCCCAGAAGTGACTCGAACCCATACTCCCAGGAGCAACGCAACTGGTATGTACAAGATGCCTTAAACCACTTGACCATCACGACCGGACAAAATAAGGTGATAGCCGAGGCTATTTGAACCACCCCACCGCCGGCACTCGGATAGTAATCTTGGGCATAGCATTTTACCAAATCACCTCATTCTTTGGGGCACACGTGAGGAACACAAATGCGAACAAGCCTGAATGGTCCCCAGGACAATATGCAACTGAAAACTCACACCCCTGAAGTGACTCGAACCCATACTCCCAGGAGCAACGCAACTGGTATGTACAAGACACCTTAATCCACTTGACCATCACGACCGGACAAAATGAGGTGATAGCCGAGGCTATTTGAACCACCCCACCGCCGGCACTCGGATAGCAATCTTGTTCGCATTTGTGTTCCTCACGTGTGCCCCAAAGAATGTGGTGATTTGGTAAAATGCTATGCCCAAGATTACTATCCGAGTGCCGGCGGTGGGGTGGTTCAAATAGCCTCGGCTATCACCTCATTTTGTCCGGTCGTGATGGTCAAGTGGATTAAGGCGTCTTGTACATACCAGTTGCGTTGCTCCTGGGAGTATGGGTTCGAGCACTTCTGGGGTGTGAGTTTTCAGTTATATATATAAATATATATATATATATATATATATATATATATATATATATATATATATATATATTATTAAATATGACCGAAAAAGTAAGATTAATAATTCTAACACGAATTTTCTCAATCTTTCGTACATTACGCTTCACTGTTGGAGGAAAATCAAAAATAAATTCTCCAAAATTCATTTTTATTTCTAGTCTGACGCGACACGAGCGCGTTTCGTAAAACTTATTACATTTTCAAAGACTTTAGTTCACAAATACACAACTGAATAGAACTTACGTATCTCCGATTTTATATCTACATTTGAGTGAGGTGGAAGGGGTGATGTGGCATTAACACAAGACAGAACAAAATGTGGTATTAATAGGGTATTAATTTCATCAACACAAGACAGAACAAGGGTATTAATAGGGTATTAATTTCATCAACACAAGACAGAACACGAAACAATGGATATTGAATAGAAGTGTTTGTAGAAAGCCTATTGGTCCATATTTCTTGATGCTTCTATATTGGAGCGGAGTCTTGAGGTGGGTAGAATATAGTTGTGCAATAATTGGCTGTTGATTGCTGGTGTTGACTTCTTGATGTGTAGTGCCTCGCAAACGTCAAGCCGCCTGCTATCGCTGTATCTATCGATGATTTCTGTGTTGTTATTAATCTTACTTTTTCGGTCATATTTAATAATATATGTCTACAGGAAAGACTGCTACCAAAATATACTAATATATATATATATATATATATATATATATATATATATATATATATATGTATATATATATATATATATATATATATATATATATATATATATATATATATATATATATATATATATATATATATATATTAGTATATTTTGGTAGCAGTCTTTCCTGTAGACATATATTATTAAATATGACCGAAAAAGTAAGATTAATAATTCTAACACGAATTTTCTCAATCTTTCGTACATTTCTTTTCACTGTTGGAGGTAAATCAAAGATCAATTCTCCAAAATTCATTTTTATTTCTAGTCTGACGCGACACGAGCGCGTTTCGTAAAACTTATTACATTTTCAAACACTTTAGTTCACAAATACACAACTGAATAGAACTTACGCATCTCCGATTTTATATCTACATTTGAGTGAGGTGGAAGGGGTGATGTGGCATTAACACAAGACAGAACAAGATGTGGTATTCATAGGGTATTAATTTCATCAACACAAGACAGAACAAAAAGTGGTATTAATAGGGTATTAATTTCATCAACACAAGACAGAACACGAAACAATGGATATTGAATAGAAGTGTTTGTAGAAAGCCTATTGGTCCATATTTCTTGATGCTTCTATATTGGAGCGGAGTCTTGAGGTGGGTAGAATATAGTTGTGCAATAATTGGCTGTTGATTGCTGGTGTTGACTTCTTGATGTGTAGTGCCTCGCAAACGTCAAGCCGCCTGCTATCGCTGTATCTATCGATGATTTCTGTGTTGTTTACTAGGATTTCTCTGGCGATGGTTTGGTTGTGGGAAGAGATTATATGTTCCTTAATGGAGCCCTGTTGCTTATGCATCGTTAAACGCCTAGAAAGAGACTAGAAATAAAAATGAATTTTGGAGAATTGATCTTTGATTTACCTCCAACAGTGAAAAGAAATGTACGAAAGATTGAGAAAATTCGTGTTAGAATTATTAATCTTACTTTTTCGGTCATATTTAATATATATATATATATATATATATATATATATATATATATATATATATATATATATATATATATATATATATATATATATATATATATATGTGTGTGTGTATATCACGAAAATAAACACGTGATTAAGAATGTGACAATGTCAGACCACGGAGGAAAAATGAAACAGGAAATTTCCTTAAGTACTTTCGTATATTAAATACATCTTCAGAAGGTCTTCACCTTCTGAAGATGTATTTAATATACGAAAGTACTTAAGGAAATTTCCTGTTTCATTTTTCCTCCGTGGTCTGACATTGTCATATATATATATATATATATAAATGTGTACAATGAAAATCAGCATGTGATTGCAATAACATATATCACCATAAATGTTCCTTGATACACCGCAATGATCAATCGATCACCCTATCAGTCCTAGAACACATTCATCTGTAGGTAATCCAGCCTACGACTGTAACTCTAAACTTTAGTATAAAACACTCCTTGACATAAGAATGCAAACAGTCACTCACCTCTCACTGCGTCTTGCACAGTAATGACAACCAAACACTATCAACTCCCTACAAGTAATCCACCAGAACTTCCCTTCCACCTCTGGAAGTTCACTACCCTGATCTTCAGGTTCTTCTGGGCCTAACTACCAGGATCCTCTGCAGCTCCTCCAGGCTGCTACCATGAAGTTTCCTTGA
>NC_091185.1:39978093-40020593 GCF_040958095.1 Procambarus clarkii | reverse complement strand
AGTAGCAAAAATATACAACCCTCCACCAAATGACAGAAGACCCAGTCAAGAGTATGAAAACAACAACATGGCAGTTAACACTATAATTGAGAGGGCAGCCTCTACTGCCTGTAGAAATAGATCCAACCTGCTCATCATGAGCGACTTCAATCACGGAAGGATTGACTGGGAGAACAAGGAACCACATGGAGGCGAGGATACGTGGAGAGCCAAACTATTGGAGGTGGTGACAAGAAACTTTTTAAACTAGCATGTCAGAGAACCCACAAGGATGAGAGGCAATGACGAACCAGCGAGACTCGACCTAGTCTTCACTCTGAACGACTCCGACATAAGAGAAATCGGTTTTGAGGACCCAGTAGGAATGAGCGACCACAGTGTACTGGTGTTTGAGTACTTGATTGAAGAAGGGTTATTGAACTCTAGGAGGGATACCGAAACCAAAAGGTTAGCATACCGAAAGGGAAACTATGAGGGGATAAGAAAATTCCTAACAGATATAGCACGGGAAATAGAGCTCAGGGGAAAGACGGCCCAAGATATGATGGATTACATCACGCAGAAGTTCAAGGACGCAGCAAACAAGTTTGTCCCAGTCCAAAAGGAAAACAGAGAAATGAAGATGAGAAACCCATGGTTTATTCAGAGATGTAGGCTAGCTAAGCAGCAAAGTAAAAGGGCATGGAGAAACTATGGGAATAACAGGACACTGGAGAGCAGAGAAAGATACCAGAATGCCAGGAATGAATATGTCAGGATGAGAAGAGAGGCAGAAAGACAATACGAAAATGACATCGCAAGCAAGGCAAAGACTCAGCCTAAATTGTTGCATAGCCACATCAGGAGAAAAACAAAAGTAAAGGAACAGGTTATGAAATTTAGGATAGGGGCAGAAGGATTTACTACAAATGACAAGGAAGTGTGTGAGGATCTGAATAAGAAATTCCAGGTCTTCACCTTAGAGCAAGGAGAAATTCCAGAGATAAGTGAGGGAATAGCTAACCAGGAACCACTGGAAGATTTTGAGATTACCAGCGGGGAAGTAAGGAAGTGTTTAGTAGAGTTGGATGTGACAAAGGCTATAGGCCCAGATGGAATCTCCCCTTGGGTTCTAAAGGAAGGGGCAAGAGAACTGTGCCTACCACTCTCCATAGTGTATAACAAATCACTGGCAACAGGGGACCTGCCAGATATACAAGAAAGGGGATAAACAGGAGGCACTGAACTACAGGCCAGTGTCCCTAACCTGCATACCATGCAAGCTGATGGAGAAGATTGTGCGAAAAAAACTAGTGGAGCATCTGGAGCGAAGGAGCTTTGTAACACAGCATCAACATGGGTTCAGGGATGGCAGGTCCTGCCTCACAGGGTTACTTGAATTCTACGACCAGGCAACAAAATATGACAAGAAAGAGAAGGGTGGGCAGACTGCATATATTTGGATTGTCAGAAAGCCTTTGATACAGTGCCACACTAGAGGCTAGTGCGAAAGTTGGAGATGCAGCATGGAGTGAAAGGGAAGGTACTCCGGTGGATAGAGGAGTACCTAAGCAACAGGAGATAACGAGTCAGTGTGAGGGGTGAGGTCTCAGATTTGCGAGACGTTACAAGTGGAGTCCCGCAGGGGTCAGTCCTTGGACCTATACTGTTTCTGGTATTTGTAAATGATCTCCCAGAGGGTATAGATTCGTTCCTCTCAATGTTTGCCGACGATGCAAAAATTATGAGGAGGATTGAAACAGAGGATGATATTAAAAGGGTACAAGATGACCTAGATAGACTGAGTGAATGGTCCAACAAATGGCTGTTGAAGTTCAACCCGAGTAAATGCAAAGTAATGAAACTAGGCAGTGGAAATAGGAGACCAGACACAGGATACAGAATAGATGAAGTACTTAATGAAACAGACAGACAGAAAGATCTAGGAGTTGATATCACACCAAACCTGTCTCCTGAAGCCCACATAAAGAGAATAACGTCTGCGGCATATGCGAGGCTGTCTAACATCAGAACGGCGTTCAGGAACCTGTGTAAGGAATCATTCAGAATCTTGTACACCACATATGTAAGATCAATCCTGGAGTATGCGGCTCAGCATGGAGCCCGTACCTTGTCAAGCACAAGACGAAGCTGGAAAAAGTAAAAAGGTATGCTATTAGACTAGTCCCAGAACTAAGAAGCATGAGTTATGAGGAAATGCTGCGGGAAATGCACCTTACGACACTGGAAGACAGAAGAGTAAGGGGGGACATGATCACAACCTACAAAATCCTCAGGGGAATCGACCGGGTAAACAAGGATGAACTATTCAACACTGGAGAGACGCGAACAAGGGGACACAGGTGGAAGCTGAGTACCCAAATGAGCCACAGAGACATTAGATAGAACTTTTTCAGTGTCAGAGTAGTTAGTAAATGGAATGCACTAGGAAGTGATGTGGTGGAGGCTGACTCCATTCACAGTTTCAAATGTAGATATGATGGAGCCCAGTAGGCTCAGGAATCTGTACACCAGTTGATTGAGAGTTGAGAGGCGGGACCAAAGAGCCAAAGCTCAACCCCCGCAAGCACAATTTGGTGAGTACACACACACACATGCGCGCACACACACACACACACACACACACACACACACACACACACACACACACACACACACACACACACACACACACACACACACACACAAATCTCAACGTGGCTCATTTAGATAGAGGTAACGCTTAAGGGGACTCGTGACACATGCACGCACACGCACGCATGCGCACGCACGCACACCCACGTACGTATGCACGCACGCACACGCAAAAACGCACACACATAAGCACACACAAACGTTCAGTCAGGGAAGAAAGCCTTACCACCTTTTGTGGAAAGAGCCAAGCCCCTACTATACCCAACCTCCTCTCTTACCCCTCATCTGACCTGACCTGACCTCACCTGGTCGCCACCACCGCCAACCCACCCCCCAGTCCCTCGCATCTCCCTTACACATACTCTCCCCCTCTCTCTCCTCTCTCTCTCTCTCTCTCTCCCACTTTCTCCTCTCTCTCCCACTCTCTCTCTCTCTCTCTCTCTCTCTCTCTCTCTCTCTCTCTCTCTCTCTCTCTCTCTCTCTCTCTCTCTCTCTCTCTCTCTCTCTCCCTTCCTCTCTCTTTATCTCTCTCTCTCCCTCCCTCTCTCTCTCTCTATCTCTCTCTTTATCTCTCTCTCTCTCTCTCTCTCCCTCTCTCCCTATCTCTCTCTCCCCCACTCCACTTTGCCCTTCTGACGAATCCTATCACGGCACAACTTGGAACAGCGTCAAGCATGACAGCCAGAAGCAACAGGGGAACAGGGAAAAGTTCAGGCGACAAAATGAAGGAAATGTTTGTCCAGTTTCTGGAGGACATCAAGAGTGAGATGCAGGAAATGATGCAGGAAATGAAGAATGAAATAAGCAAACTAAAAAGAGAGTTGACAGCAGCAAAGGAGGAGATTAGAGCCCTCAAAGAGAACAGTATCGATGCTGAGACTCAGATAACCACCCAGGGAGAAGGTGGTAATAGTACTCCTGAAGAGAATGCCACATTAAAAGCAACATTTGCAGAAATGCTAAAAAAACAACAACTCTGAAGTAATGTCTGCAGTGATGGAGGTAGCCATGAAAGCAGCCACCTCACAGGAAGCGGCACGCTCCACTAGCCAGCTGCTGGAAAGGAAAAAAGCAGTGGTAGCTGTAGGTATTAAAGAGCAGAAAGGCTCTAATAGGAAAGAGTGGAATGATAAGGACAAAGCGGCAGTGAATGAAATACTGAAGGCACAAGACATGGAAGGGCCTGAGCATAGCATTGAGAAGGTTTTCAGGTTAGGCTGGTACAAAAAAAGACTGAGACCGTGTGTTAAAGATAGTGTTCGCAGGCGAGAACACAAAGGACACGATTCTAACAAAGAAAAGCCACCTGCAACATGTGGGGGAATTCAAAAAGTATTCCTCCAGAGGGACATGACGAGGGAGGAGAGGGCCATGGCGGCAGAAGCAAGGAAGAAGCGCAGGGTGAGAGGGGAAAACCAGGAAACCACAGCTCCCAACACATCACCCCCAGAGGCGAGGGGGGAACCCACAACCAGCTACCCAGTAACACCAGCGGGGAGGGCAACCCCACCACCCTCCTCTGCATAGAAAACCCCCCTTTCCTTCCTGTCCTCCTGCCCCGTTCACCCCATACCCTCCCTGTCCTTCCCCTTTCACTTGACCCCCCACCCCTCATCCCAGTATCCTCTGCAACCCTGGTATCCACCTCACAAATCCTCACACCCATGGCACAGCTTCCTCCACCAGCAGAACATTCACCAAGGAGGAGATTTGAGAAGGGACAGAAGAAAGTGAGCCTCAAGGCAATGTACACTAACATAGACGGTATTACAAATAAAGCAAATGAACTTGGAGAATGGGTACTAGAGGAAAACCCAGACATAATAGCTCTCACAGAAACAAAGCTGACGAAAACAATAACAAATGCAGTGTTCCTAAAGGACTATTATGTTATGAGGAAAGAGAGAGAAGGAAGAGGTGGGGGTGGTGTAGCTCTGCTGGTAAGAAAAGGCTGGGATTTTGAGGAGTTGGTTGTTCAGGGATGTGAAGGTTTCAGTGACTACATAATAGGAACAATAACAACTGGAGAGCAAAAAATTATAGTCGTAGTCATATATAATCCGCCACCAAATGA
The DNA here is from genome assembly GCF_040958095.1 of Procambarus clarkii. Lineage (NCBI taxonomy): Eukaryota > Metazoa > Arthropoda > Malacostraca > Decapoda > Cambaridae > Procambarus > Procambarus clarkii. The sequence continues at coordinate 40,015,885 of NC_091185.1, read as the reverse complement.
CAGAAGACCCAGACAGGAATATGATAGAAACAATATGGCCAGCATTAACATAATGGAGAGAGCAGCTTCTGTTGCTAGCAGGAATGGATCTGGACTACTAATCATGGGAGACTTCAACCATGGGAAGATAGATTGGGAGAACAGAGACCCGCATGGAGGACCAGAAACATGGAGAGCTAAGCTGGTGGACGTGACAACAACAAGAATGAGAGGAGAGGATGAACCAGCAATGCTTGATCTGATATTTACCCTAAATGAGTGGGATATAAGGGAAGTCAAGATGGAAGCGCCCTTGGGAATGAGTGATCACAGTGTATTGAACTTTGAGTACCTGGTAGAGCTATGAATTATCCCCCCCCAAAAAAGAACTAGGAAACAAAAGGCTGGCATACCGAAAGGGAAATTATGAGGAGATGAGAAGCTTCCTAAGGGAAATACCTTGGGACACAGACCTCAGAGCTAAGTCTGTACAAGATATGATGGATTATGTCACCCAAAAGTGTCAGGAGGCAGTAGGCAGATACATCCCGGCCCAAAAGGAAAAATCCGAGAAGCAAAAGAAGAATCCATGGTATGATAGGGCATGTATGGAAGCAAAGGTACTGAACAAAAGGGCGTGGAGGAACTTCCGGAATAACAGAACACCAGAAAGCAGAGAGAGATACCAGAGAACCAGGAATGAGTATGTCAGGGTGAGAAGAGAAGCAGAGAAAAGTTATGAAAATGATAAAGCAAACAAAGCCAAGACCGAACCAAAGCTACTCCACAGTCACATCAGAAGGAAAACAACAGTGAAAGAACAGGTAGTGAAACTTATAACAGGCGAGGACAGGTATACAGAGAATGACAAAGAGGTGTGTGATGAACTCAACAACAGGTTCCAAGAGGTCTTCACAACAGAACAAGTTGAGGTCATTGTGCTAGGAGAAAGGGAAGTAAACCAGGCGGCCTTGGAAGAGTTTGAAATTTCGAGAGAGGAGGTCAAGAGACACCTGCTGGACCTGGATGTTAGCAAGGCTGTTGGCCCAGACGGGATCTCACCATGGGTACTGAAAGAGTGTGCAGAGGCACTTTGCATGCCACTCTCCATAGTGTATAGTAGGCCACTGGAGACGGGAGTCCTACCAGAAATATGGAAGATGGCGAATGTGGTCCCAATATACAAAAAGGGCGATAGGCAAGAGGCACTGAACTACAGGCCAGTGTCCTTAACTTGTATGCCATGCAAGGTGATGGAGAAGATCGTGAGAAAAAACCTGGTAGAACATCTGGAGAGAAGGGACTTCGTGACAAATCGACAACATGGGTTCAGGGAGGGTAAATCTTGCCTGACGGGCTTAATAGAATTCTATGACCAGGTAACACAGATTAAGCAAGAAAGAGAGGGCTGGGCGGACTGCATTTTCTTGGATTGTCGGAAAGCCTTTGACACAGTACCGCATAAGAGGCTGGTACATAAGCTGGAGAGACAGGTAGGTGTAGCTGGTAAGGTGCTCCAGTGGATAAGGGAGTACCTAAGCAATAGAAAGCAGAGAGTTACGGTGAGGGGTGAGACCTCCGATTGGCGTGAAGTCACCAGTGGAGTCCCACAGGGCTCTGTACTCGGTCCTATCTTGTTTCTGATATATGTAAATTATCTCCCGGAGGGTATAGATTCATTTCTCTTAATGTTTGCGGACGATGCCAAAATTATGAGAAGGATTAAGACAGAAGAGGACTGTTTGAGGCTTCAAGAAGACCTAGACAAACTGCAGGAATGGTCGAACAAGTGGTTGTTAGAGTTTAACCCTACCAAATGTAATATAATGAAGATGGGTGCAGGGAGCAGGAGGCCAAATACAAGGTATTATCTGGGAGAGGAAATTCTTCAGGAGTCAGAGACAGAAAAAGACTTGGGAGTTGATATCACGCCAGACCTGTCTCCTGCAGCATATATCAAGAGTATAACATCAGCGGCATATGCCAGGCTGGCCAACATACGAACGGCATTCAGAAATTTGTGTAAAGAATCATTCAGAACTTTGTATACCACATATGTCAGGCCAATCCTGGAGTATGCAGCCCCAGCATGCAGTCCATATCTAGTCAAGGATAAGACTAAACTGGAAAAGGTTCAAAGATTTGCCACCAGACTAGTACCCGAGCTGAGAGGTATGAGCTACGAGGAGAGACTACGGGAATTTAACCTCACTTCGCTGGAAGACAGAAGAGTTAGGGGGGACATGATCACCACATTCAAGATTCTCAAGGGAATTGATAGGGTAGATAAAGACAGGCTATTTAACACAAGTGGCACACGCACAAGGGGACACAGGTGGAAACTGAGTGCCCAAATGAGCCACAGAGATATTAGAAAGAACTTTTTTAGTGTCAGAGTGGTTGACAAATGGAATGCATTAGGAAGTGATGTGGTGGAGGCTGACTCCATACACAGTTTCAAGTGTAGATATGATAGAGCCCAATAGGCTCAGGAATCTGTACACCTGTTGATTGACGGTTGAGAGGCGGGACCAAAGAGCCAGAGCTCAACCCCCGCAAGCACAACTAGGTGAGTACACACACACACACTTACACACACAAATACAAACACACACACACACACACAGGTAGGTAGGGGCTGAGTGGACAGCACTCTAGGGTCGTGTAGATCTAGGGACAGGGTTTCGATCCCCTGGCACCGCCGGAAAAACAAATGCAGAGTTTCTTTCACCATGATGCACCTGTTCACAAGTAGTAAATAGGTACCTGGGAGTTAGACAGCTGTTATGGGCTGCTTCCTGGGTGTGTGCGTGTGTGTGTGAAGGGGAGGGGGGGGGTGAAAAAAATAGTTTGTAGTTAGTAACAGTTTAGAGGCGGGCCGAAAGAGCAGAGATCAACCCCTGCAAGCACAACTAAGAGACCATACAGACACACACACGAACACACCCACACGCACACAACACCAGGGAGGGAGCCTGGTAGCCTGGTGGATAGCACGCAGGACTCGTAATTCTGTGGCGCGGGTTCGATTCCCGCACCAGGCAGAAACAAATGGGCAAAGTTTCTTTCACCCTGAATGCCCCTGTTACCTAGCAGTTAATAGGTACATGGGAGTTAGTCAGCTGTCCTGGGCAGCTTCCTGCGGTGTGTGTGTGTGGTGTGAAACAAAAAAAGTAGTTAGTAAACAGTTGATTGATAGTTGAGAGGCAGGCCGAAAGAGCAAAGCTCAACCCCCGCAAACACAACTAGGTGAAACACAGGACACTGAGACAGGGAGGGGGAGAGGCACTCCTAATAAAGAGGAAATGGAAGTTTGAAGACCTTGGAAATTGGGGTACCAATGAAAGCACAAGCTCCATACATGGAACTCTGACAACGAATAGGGAAGAAGATTGTGATCTTGATTCTCTACACTCCCTCACCAAACAGTTGAAGGCCAGGCAGGATTATGATGACAGCAAAAAGGCATGAATAGATAAATTGCAGATGGCAGCAAGAGTAGCGCATAGAATGAAAGCGAAACTGCTGGTCATGGGGGACCTAAATCACGGAGAGATAAATTGGGAATCAAGGAATCCCCATGGAGGGGAGCAAACATGGGGAGCAAAGTTAGTAGACGATATAGAATTTCCTAACAACATGTGAAGGAAGACACAAGGGAAAGAGGAACGGATACGCCGAGCCTATTAGACCTGATTTTTACCCTGAACGTAGAAGACATCGAGAATTTGGAACATGAAATACCTCTAGGAGCTAGTGACCATTGTGTCCTAGTCTTTGGTGTAGCAGTGGAAGGGTAAATACTGATTCGGTAACACGGTTGTTGATTTGTGAAACCAATTTCCACGAAACGTAGTGGAGGTGGGGTCCCTCGATTGTTTCAAGCGTGGGTTGGACATGTATATGAGTGGGATTGGGTGGTTATAAATAGGAGCTGCCTCGTATGGGCCAATAGGCCTTCTGCAGTTACCTTTGTTCTTATGTTCTTATGACTACATGATGGAACTCAAATTTGAGACCAAAGGGTAATAGGTCCGGGAAAGGAGAGTTGACTACAGGAAAGGGGACTAAAAAAGGATAAGGGAGAACCTAGGGAGAAGTGCAGTGGGAGGAAGAAATTAGAGGAAAAACAGTCCAAGATATGATGGACCTAGTCATACGGAACTGCCAGGAGGCCAGAGGGAGATTTATACCAACAGTAAAGGTAAAAAGCAGGAGGGAATATAATAACCCATGGTTTAATAGACAGTGTCAGGAAGCAAAAATGAAAAGCAGGAGGAAGTGGAGGAAGTACAGAAGACAAAGGACAGAGCACAACAGGATCAGATGCAAAAGAGCTAGGAACGATTACATTAACATAAGACGAACATCGGAAAGAAATTATGAGAATGATATTGCAATCAAAGCGAAAAAGCAACCTAAATTATTACATAGCCATATAAGGAGGAAGATGTCGGTGAACGACTAAGAGACAAGACTAAGGAAAACGAAGGGGGCATATATATAAAGTGACAAGGAAATCTGCGAGGCACTGAATGCCAGCTTCCATGGAGTGTTCCCTACCGATCCTGAGCAGCTCCCATTGTTGGAAGGGGTTACCCTAGATGAAAGACTACCAGATATAGAGGTGACAGCAGAGGAGGTAATGAAACAGTTGACAACACTGGATGCAACTAAAGCAGTTGGACCAGGTAAAGTATCACCGTGGATACTAAGAGAGGCAGCGCAGGCCCCCTGCATGCCTCTGGCAAGGTACTTAAATGTCGGGAGAATTGTCCAATTGCTGGAAGAGGGCAAATGTCGACAGATTTTCAAGAAAGGAGATAGTGATGAAGTACTTAACTACAGACCCGTATCACTGACAAGCATCCTCTGTAAAGTACGTGTAAGAATAATTAGGCTAAGACCTGGAGATTTAATAAATAGGCTAAGACCAGGTTACACACCTGGAGAGCATTAGGTTTGTAAACCAACACCAACATGGGTTCTGGACAGGGAAATCATGCCTAACAAATCTTTTGAAATTTTATGATAAAGTAACACGGAAAAGGCAGGACAGAGAAGGTTGGGCAGACTGCATATTTCTAGACTGCCAAAAAGCCTTTGATACAGTACCGCACATGAGGATTGTTACTGCTTATTATTACTCCTAATCAAACTTGAGAGGCAGGCAGGAGTAAGCGGAAAGGCCCTAGCATGGGTAAGGAACTACCTAACAGAAAGGAGCCAGAGAGTTTTGGTAAGGAGCGAGAAGTCGGACTGGCGAACAGTAACGAGTGTAGTACCACAAGGATCGATGCTGTGACAAATTCTATTTCTAATTTACGTAAATGATATGTTTACAGGAGTGAAATCCTACATGTCAAAGTTCGCGGATGACGCGAAATTGATGAGAAGAGTTGTGACAGATGAGTATTGTAGGATCCGCCAAGAGGACCTGGACAGATTGCAGAGATGGTCAGAGAAATGACTACTGGAGTTCAACACGAGTATATATAAAGTTATGGAAAATGGGATCAGGTGATAGGACACCAAAAGGACAGTACACAACGAAAGGGAACTGCCTACCTTGAAATAGTCGAGAAAGAGACTTGGGAGTGGACGTAACACCTAATCTAACTCCTGAGGCATCATATAAATAGGCTAACGACAGCAGCGTACTCTACAATGACAAAAGTTAAAACATCATTCAGAAATCTAAGTGAGGAGGCTTTTAGGGCGCTTTACACTGCCTATGTGAGACCTAGTCTTAGAGTATGCTGCGCCATCATGGAGTCCCCACCTGAAGAAACACATAAGGAAACTGGAAAAGGTTCAGAAGTTTGTGACGAGGCTCGTCCCAGAGTTTCGAGGAATGGGGTATGAAGAGCGCCTGAAGGAACTGAACCTTACGAACACTAGAAAAAAGAAGGGAAAGAGGGGATATGATAGGAACGTATAAAATACTCAGGGAAATTGACAATGTGGTAATAGATGAAATGTTTACGCGTAATAGTAAAAGAACGAGGGGACGATTGGAAGCTGGAAACTCAGATGAGTCACAGAGATGTTAGGAAGTTTTCTTTTAGCGTGCGAGTAGTGGAAAATTTGAATGCATTTAAGGAGCAGGTTGTAGAAGCAAATTCTATTCATAATTTTTAAACTAGGTATAATAGGGAAATAGGACCGGAGTCATTGCTGTTAGCAACCGATGGCTAGAATGGCGGGATCCAAGGGTCAATGCTCGATCCTGCAAGCACAAATAGGTGAGTACAAATAGATGAGTACACACAGTCCCGCAGGGGTAAGTTCTTGGACCTATACTTTTTCGGATATATGCAAATGATCTCCCAGAGGGTATAAAATAATTCCTCTCATTGTTTGCTGATGGTGTAAAAATTATGTGGAGGATTAAAATAGAGAGAGATAGTAGATGGCTACAAGATGACCTAGACAGACTGAATGAATGGTCCAACAAATGGCTACTAAAGTTCAACCCGAGTAAATATAAGGTAATGAAACTAGGCAGTGGAAACAGGAGACCAGACACAGGATACAGAATGGGAGATGAATTACTCTAGAAACGGACATGGAGAAAAATCTAGTAGTTGATATCACACCAAACCTGTCTCCTGAACCCCAAATCAAGAGAATAACATCTGCGGCATATACGAGGCTGGCTAACATCAGAACTGCCTTCGGGAACCTGTGTAAGGAATCATTCAGAACCTTGTACACAGCATATGTAAGACCAATCCTGGAGTATGCGGCCCCAGCATGGAGCCCGTACCTTGACAAGCACACCACGAAGCTGGAAAAAGTTCATAGGTATGCCACTAGGCTAGTCCCAGAACTAAGAGGCATGAGTTACGAGGAAAGGCTGCGTGAAATGCACCTCACGACACTGGAAGACAGAAGAGCACGGGTAGGCATGATCACTACCTACAAAATTCTCAGAGGAATTGACAGGGTAGATAAAGATAAACTGTTTAACACGGGTGGTAAGCGAAAAGGGGATACAGGTGGAGACTGAGTACCCAAATGAGCCACAGGGACGTTAACAAGAACGTTTTCAGTGTCAGAGTAGTTAACAGATGGAATGCATTAGGCAGTAACGTGGTGGAGACTGACTCCATACAGTTTCAAATGTAGATATGATAGAGCCCAGCAGGCTCAGGAATCTGTACACCAGTTGATTGATAGTTGAGAGGCGGAACCTAAGAGCCAGAGATCAACCCCCGCAAGCACAACTAGGTGAGTACACACACATACATATATTGCACTTCAAATTCTTGTATCACAGGAGGCTATGTCGTTGGCTCACAACCGAGGAGCGATGATTCAATCGCTCAATTGATCAATCTGTTGTTTATGATTCAACAAAAGAAGAGTTTTGGGTATTTTTTTATATCACCTGATGCCTCTGATCACCAAACAGCAAATAGGTGCCTGGGAGACAGATGTAGTATCCTATTACCCCAATAGTTAATCTATTACCCCAATAGTTGATCAATTACCCCAATAGTTGATCTATTGCCCCAATAGTTGATCTATTACACCCAATAAATGATCTATTACCCCAATAGTTGATCTGTTACCTCAATAGTTAATCTATTACCCCAATAGTTGATCAATTACCCCCAATAGTTGATCTATTACCCCAATAGTTGATCTATTACACCCAATAAATGATCTATTACCCCAATAGTTGATCTATTACCTCAATAGTTAATCTATTACCCCGATAGTTGATCTGTTACCCCAATAGATGATCTATTACCTCAATAGATGATCTATTACCTCAATAATTGATCTATTACCCCAATAGTTGATCTATTACCCCAATAGTTGATCTGTTACCCCAATAGATGATTTATTACCTCAATAATTGATCTATTACCCCAAGAGTTGATCTATTACCCCAGAAGTTGATCTATTACCCCAATAGTTGATCTATTACCTCAATAGTTGATCTGTTACACCCAATAGTTGATCTATTACTCCCAATAGTTGATCTATTACCCCAATAGTTGATCTGTTACCCCAATAGTTGATCTATTACCGCAATAGTTGATCTATTACCCCAAAAGTTGATCTATTACCCCAATAGTTGATCTATTACCCCAAAAGTTGATCTATTACCCCAATAGTTGGTCTATTACCCCAACAGTTGATCTATTACCGTAATAGTTGATCTATTACCCCAAAAGTTGATCTATTACCCCAATAGTTGATCTATTACCCCAAAAGTTGATCTATTACCCCAATAGTTGATCAATTACCCCAACAGTTGATCTATTACCCCCAATAGTTAACCTATTACCCCAGTAGTTGATCTATTACCTCAATAATTGATCTATTACCCCAATGAATGATATATTACCCCACTAGTTGATCTATTACCCCCAACAGTTGATCTATTACCCCAATAGTTGATCTATTACCCCAATAGTTGATCTATTACCCCAATAGTTGATCTATTACCCCAACAGTTGATCTATTACCCCAACAGTTGATCTATTACCGCAATAGTTGATCTATTACCCCAATAGTTGATCTATTACCCCAACAGTTGATCTATTACCGCAATAGTTGATTTATTACCCCAATAGTTGATCTATTACCCCAATAGTTGATCTATTACCCAACAGTTGATCTATTACCTCAATAGTTGATCTATTATCCTCCAATAGTTGTTCTATTACCCCAACAGTTGATCTGTTAGAATAAAAGGTATACTCTCTCAGAGTATGGAAGGTCAACCCATCAGGTGATAAGCCTATCAGAAGAAAGAGAGAGAGAGAGAGAAAGAAAGATAGAGGGAGACAGAGTGGTTCAAGACGGACGCGAGAGATGAGAGAAAGCTTCAACACGGACCCGAGAGATGAGAGAAAGCTTCATGACGGATGCGAGAGATGAGAGAAAGCTTCAGAGAAAGCTTGAAGACGGACGCGAGAGATGAGAGAAAGCTTCAGAGAAAGCTTGAAGACGGACGCGAGAGATGAGAGAAAGCTTCAGAGAAAGCTTGAAGACGGACGCGAGAGATGAGAGAAAGCATCATGACGGATGCGAGAGATGAGAGAAAGCTTCAGAGAAAGCTTGAAGACGGACGCGAGAGATGAGAGAAAGCTTCAGATAAAGCTTCAAGACGGACGCGAAAGATGAGAGAAAGCTTCAGAGAAAGCTTGAAGACAGACGCGAGAGATGAGAGAAAGCATCATGACGGATGCGAGAGATGAGAGAAAGCTTCAAGACGGACGCGAGAGATGAGAGAAAGCTTCAGAGAAAGCTTCAAGACGGACGCGAGAGATGAGGGAAAGCTTCAGAGAAAGCTTGAAGACAGACGCGAGAGATGAGAGAAAGCTTCAAGACGGACGCGAGAGATGAGAGAAAGCTTCATGACGGACGCGAGAGATGAGGAAAAGCTTCAGAGAAAGCTTCAAGACGGACGCGAGAGATGAGAGAAAGCTTCAGAGAAAGCTTCAAGACGGACGCGAGAGATGAGAGAAAGCTTCATGACGGACGCGAGAGATGAGAGAAAGCTTCAGAGGAAGCTTCAATTCGGACGCGAGAGATGAGAGAAAGCTTCAGAGGAAGCTTCAAGACGGACGCGGGGGAAAAGCTGTGATCTTGGAGAAAGTTTTCTGAAAGGTTTGCATATAAATCGGAAATTAAGGCCGATGTAAAAAACCCACAAAAAATAATAAAAAGTCTCCTTTTTTTATTTTTCACACTTGCATACATCTTTTTTTTTATTTGTTTTAATGTTTAACTGGACTTTTTCATTTTTGTTTTATTATTTACCTTTCTTCTAATTTATTTTTACTTTTTTATTAAATATTTGACTTTTAATTACATCTTTCTTTTACTTTTCTATTGCGTATTCTGCGTTTTTTATTCAATCTATAACTTATTTTTACTCTTTCAAATTTTTTCGTAAAAAATCTTCATTTTTATAATATTTAAAATAGTTAACATTTTCTAATTAAAATATCCAGTAAATTTTTTTTTGCTTAACCTGAACATTTTTGAACATCTGAACTTTCTGAACATTTGTGAACATTTGAACATTTTGAATATGTATGAACATCTGAACATCATGAACATGTGTGAACATATGAACAACCTGAACATTTGTGAACATCTAAACATCGTGAATATTTGTGAACATCTGAACATCCTGAACATTTGTGAACATCTGAACAACCTGAACATTTGTGAACATCTGAACAACCTGAACATTTGTGAACATCTGAACATCCTGAACATTTGTGAACATCTGAACATCCTGAACATTTGTGAACATCTGAACATCCTGAACATTTGTGAACATCTACAACCTGAACATTTGTGAACATCTGAACATCCTGAACATTTGTGAACATCTGAACATCCTGAACATATGTGACATCTGAACATCATGAACATATTTGACCATCTGAACATCTGAACAACCTGAACATTTGTGAACATGTGAACAACCTGAACATTTGTGAACATGTGAACATGCTGAACATATGTGTACAGACTCGTAACACACTTACAGAACATAAGGTTTGTAAACAAATACCAATATGAGCTCAAGGAAGGAAAATCATGATTAACAAACATGGAATTTTTTGATAAAGTAACAAGAATAAGATAGGACAGATTAGGATGGCCAGACTGCATATTTCTGGACTGCCAAAAAGCCTTTGATACAGTACTGCACATGAGACTGCTATTCAAACTTGAGAGGCAGGCGGGAGTAAGCGGAAAGGCTCAAGCATGGGTAAGGAACTACCTAAGAGGAAGGAGCCAGAGAGTAACTGTAACGGGCGAAAAGTCGGACTGGCGAACAGTAACGAGTGGAGTACCTCAAGGATCAGTGCTATGTCGATATTATATATATAGAATCTATAATTTTATTTGTAACTAGCTGTACCCGGCAACGCGTTGCTGTAGCTGAGCCACAGCAACGATATCTTTATCCCATCTCTTTGTCCTTCCCACCATTCCCCACTCCACTGTCCCTTCGTCCTCCCCACCATTCCCCACTCCACTGTCACCTCGTCCTCCCCACCATTCTCCACTCACTCGTCCAATCATTCCCAAATGATCTGATGTACCCATCAGAAAATTGGGAACATCAAAAAAGCAAACTCTATTCGTTATCATAAACATGTTGGGTAGGGAAATAGACCAGGAGTCATTGCTTTAAAAAAACAGCGGCTAGAAAGTCGGGATCCAAGAGCTAATGCTCGAGCCTGCAGGCACAGATAGGTGATTACATACACACACAAACAGCGTAAACTAAGTCAATTTAGAGCATAAAAATCCCCAGGAAACTATTTCTTGGGATGAGCAACACGCCTGGAAAACTTTTCAACAGCCACATAATTCCATTATTCCAGCATGGTTCAGTTTCAGAGTTTCTGTGTTCTTCCAGCATGGTTCACTTCCAGAGTTTCTGTGTCCTTCCAGCATGGTTCACTTCCAGAGTTTCTGTGTTCTTCCAGCATGGTTCAGCTCCAGAGTTTCTGTGTTCTTCCAGCATGGTTCACTTCCAGAGTTTCTGTGTTCTTCCAGCATGGTTCACTTCCAGAGTTTCTGTGTTCTTCCAGCATGGTTCACTTCCAGAGTTTCTGTGTTCTTCCAGCATGGTTCACTTCCAGAGTTTCTGTGTTCTTCCAGCATGGTTCACTTCCAGAGTTTCTGTGTTCTTCCAGCATGGTTCACTTCCAGAGTTTCTGTGTTCTTCCAGCATGGTTCACTTCCAGAGTTTCTGTGTCCTTCCAGCATGGTTCACTTCCAGAGTTTCTGTGTTCTTCCAGCATGGTTCACTTCCAGAGTTGCTGCATTTTTTTCTACCGTTTTATATTCCTCGTTTACTCATTTTTCTTAATTATTCAGTTTCATTTGACTGAAGTTTGGTTCTTATGACAGTTTCAAGCAAAGGATACACATGTACTCATGACAGTTTGGTAGATTTGGTAGATTTTAAGGAGAAAATCTACCACTTTTCGTAGATTTTGTTAGATTTTAAAACCGGAAAAATTTCTTCACAAGGTCTAATGTGACACAGGGGGGAGGGAACTATATTAGGGGAAAGCGCAAAGCCATTATGATTATAGTGCACTTGGAAGGGGTCAGGATAAGGATTAGGGATGGGACGGGGGGAAGGAATGGTGCCCAACCACTAAGAAGGGATCAGGATAAGGATTATGGATGGGACTTGGGGAAGGAATGGTGCCCAATCACTAGGAAGGGGTCAGGATAAGGATTAAGGATGGGACGGGTGGAAGGAATGGTGCCCAACCATTGGGAAGGGTTCAGGATAAGGATTAGGGATGGGACGGGGGGAAGGAATGGTGCCAACCACTAAGAAGGGATCAGGATAAGGATTATGGATGGGACTTGGGGAAGGAATGGTGTCCAATCACTGGGAAGGGGTCAGAAGAAAGATTAGGGAGGGGACGGGAGGGAAGGAATGGTGCCCACCCACTTGTGGACGGTCGGGGATTGAACTCCGACCTGCACAAACAAGGAACAACGGTTACAAGCTCAACAAGCCACAATGTAGAACTGAGAACAAGAGATGTTTTGCCACCCTCAGAGTTATAAACTCATGGAACAGCTTACCCGCCGAAGCTGTAAATGCAAAGAATCATATTTTGAATTTCAAAATCAAACTTCAAAAGATTATGAAGGCAAATGGGTCGGAACCTTAGACAAGCCGCCGTCTTCCTGCCCACGTCGAGGCCACTAGTAGTAGTGGCACCTCAGGTAAATTCAGATAATGTATATGAATGAGTTTGGGTATATATATAGATAGGAGCTGCTTCTCACTAGTCAATAGTAGCTGCCTTGTACAGGTCAATAGGAGCTGCCTCTTACAGGTCAATAGGAGCTGCCTCTTATAGGTCAATAGGAGCTGCCTCTTATAGGTCAATAGGAGCTGCCTCTTATAGGTCAATAGGAGCTCCCCCGTACAGGTCAATAGGAGCTGCCTCTTATAGGTCAATAGGAGCTGCCTCTTATAGGTCAATAGGAGCTCCCCCGTACAGGTCAATAGGAGCTGCCTCTTATAGGTCAATAGGAGCTGCCTCTTATAGGTCAATAGGAGCTGCCCCGTACAGGTCAATAGGAGCTGCCTCCTATAGGTCAATAGGAGCTGCCTCTTATAGGTCAATAGGAGCTGCCTCTTATAGGTCAATAGGAGCTGCCTCTTATAGGTCAATAGGAGCTGCCTCTTACAGGTCAATAGCAGCTTCCTCGTACAGGTCAATAGGAGCTTCCTCGTGCAGGTCAATAGGAGCTTCCTCGTGCAGGTCAATAGGAGCTGCCTCTTATAGGTCAATAGGAGCTGCCTCTTATAGGTCAATAGGAGCTGCCCCGTACAGGTCAATAGGAGCTGCCTCTTATAGGTCAATAGGAGCTGCCTCTTATAGGTCAATAGGAGCTGCCTCTTATAGGTCAATAGGAGCTGCCTCTTATAGGTCAATAGGAGCTGCCTTTTACAGGTCAATAGCAGCTTCCTCGTACAGGTCAATAGGAGCTTCCTCGTGCAGGTCAATAGGAGCTGCCTCGTACAGGTCAATAGGAGCTTCCTCGTGCAGGTCAATAGGAGCTGCCTCGTACAGGTCAATAGGAGCTGCCTCGTACAGTCAATATAGGTCTCCTGTAGTTTTATCTATTCTATTATGTCCATAATATATATATATATATATATATATATATATATATATATATATATATATATATATATATATATATATATATATATATATATATATATATATATATATATATAGTATATTTTGGTAGCAGTCTTTCCTGTAGACATATATTATTAAATATGACCGAAAAAGTAAGATTAATAATTCTAACACGAATTTTCTCAATCTTTCGTACATTACGCTTCACTGTTGGAGGTAAATCAAAAATCACTTCTCCAAAATTCATTTTTATTTCTAGTCTGACGCGACACGGGCGCGTTTCGTAAAACTTATTACATTTTCAAAGACTTCACAAATACACAACTGATTAGAACTTGCGTTTCCCTGATTTTATATCTACATTTGAGTGAGGTGGGAAGGGTGATGTGGCATTACATTTGAGTGAGGTGGGAAGGGTGATGTGGCATTAACATAAGACAGAACACTAGGGGATATTAATAGGGTATTAAAAGTATCAACACAAGACAGAACAGAAACAATGGGTATTGAATAGAAGTGTTTGTAGAAAGCCTATTGGTCCATATTTCTTGATGCTTCTATATTGGAGCGGAGTCTTGAGGTGGGTAGAATATAGTTGTGCAATAATTGGCTGTTGATTGCTGGTGTTGACTTCTTGATGTGTAGTGCCTCGCAAACGTCAAGCCGCCTGCTATCGCTGTATCTATCGATGATTTCTGTGTTGTTTACTAGGATTTCTCTGGCGATGGTTTGGTTATGGGAAGAGATTATATGTTCCTTAATGGAGCCCTGTTGTTTATGCATCGTTAAACGCCTAGAAAGAGATGTTGTTGTCTTGCCTATATACTGGGTTTTTTGGAGCTTACAGTCCCCAAGTGGGCATTTGAAGGCATAGACGACGTTAGTCTCTTTTAAAGCGTTCTGTTTTGTGTCTGGAGAGTTTCTCATGAGTAGGCTGGCCGTTTTTCTGGTTTTATAGTAAATCGTCAGAGGATCCAGAGGATATCAGAGGATACAACTGACGGTCATATTTAATAATATATATATATTTATATATAATATATATATATATATATATATATATATATATATATATATATATATATATATATATATATATATATATATATATGTCGTACCTAGTAGCCAGAACGCACTTCTCAGCCTACTATGCAAGGCCCGATTTGCCTAATAAGCCAAGTTTTCATGAATTAATGTTTTTTCGACTACCTAACCTACCTAACCTAACCTAACCTAAGTTTTTTGGCTACCTAACCTCACCTAATCTATAGAGATAGGTTAGGTTAGGTTAGGTAGGGTTGGTTAGGTTCAGTCATATATCTACGTTAATTTTAACTCGAATAAAAAAAATTGACCTCATACATAACGAAATGGGTAGCTTTATCATTTCAAAAGAAAACAATTTCAGAAAATATATTAATTCATGAAAACTTGGCTTGTTAGGCAAATCGGGCCTTGCATAGTAGGCTGAAAAGTGCGTTCTGGCTACAAGGTACGACATATATATATATATATATATATATATATATATATATATATATATATATGTCGTACCTAGTAGCCAGAACACACTTCTCAGCCTACTATGCAAGGCCCAATTTCCCTAATAGGCCGAGTTATTTTCTTTATTTGCAATAAATTGTTTCCAATTAGTTTATTGGAATTGTTATTATTATATTATATTAGGAACGTAATATATTGATTTTGTTACGTTTGTTTAGGTTAGGTTAGGTTAGGTTAGGTAGGGTTGGTTAGGTTCGGCCATATGTTAGTTTTAACTCAAATAAAAAAAAATAACTTATACATAATGAAATGGGCAGATTTATCATATTATAAGAAAAAAAATAGAAAAATACATAAATTCAGGAAAACTTGGCTTATTAGGCAAATCGGGCCTTGCATAGTTGGCAGAATACGACATTCTCCCTAATAGGTACATCACGCACACACACAGACATATATATATATATATTTATATGTCGTACCTAGTAGCCAGAACTCACTTCTATGCCTACTATGCAAGGCCCGATTTGCCTAATAAGCCAAGTTTTCATGAATTAATTGTTTTTCCTCTACCTAACCTACCTAACCTATCCTAACCTAACTTTTTCGGCTACCTAACCTAACCTAACCTATAAAGATAGGTTAGGTTAGGTTAGGTAGGGTTGGTTAGGTTCAGTCATATATCTACGTTAATTTTAACTCCAATAAAAAAAATTGACCTCATTCGTAATGAAATGGGTAGCTTTATCATTTCATAAGAAAAAAATTAGAGAAAATATATTAATTCAGGAAAACTTGGCTTATTAGGCAAATCGGGCCTTGCATAATAGGCTGAGAAGTGCGTTCTGGCTACTAGGTACGACATATATATATATATATATATATATATATATATATATATATATATATATATATATATATATATATATATATATATATATATATATGTCGTACCTGGTAGCCAGAACGCACTTCTCGGCCTACTATGCAAGGCCCGATTTCCCGATTTGCCTAATAAGCCAAGTTTTCATGAATTAATTGTTTTTCGACTACCTAACCTACCTAACCTAACCTAACCAAACATTTTCGGCTACCTAACCTAACCTAACCTATAAAGATAGGTTAGGTTAAGTTAGGTAGGGTTGGTTAGGTTTGGTCATATATCTACGTTAATTTTAACTCCTATAAAAAAAAATTGACCTCATACATAATGAAATGGGTAGCTTTATCATTTCATAAGAAAAAAATTGGAGAATATATATTAATTCAGGAAAACTTGGCTTATTAGGCAAATCAGGCCTTGCATAGTAGGCTGAGAAGTGCGTTCTGGCTACTAGGTACGATATATATATATATATATATATATATATATATATATATATATATATATCGTACCTAGTAGCCAGAACTCACTTCTCAGCCTACTATGCAAGGCCCAATTTGCCTAATAAGCCAAGTTTTCATGAATTAATTGTTTTTCGACTACCTAACCTACCTAACCTAACCTAACTTTTTCCGCTACCTAACCTAACCTAACCTATAAAGATAGGTTAGGTTAGGTTAGGTAGGGTTGGTTAGGTTCGGTCATATATCTACGTTAATTTTAACTCCAATAAAAAAAATTGACCTCATACATAATGAAATGGGTAGCTTTATCATTTCATAAGAAAAAAATTAGAGAAAATATATTAATTCAGGAAAACATGGCTTATTAGGCAAATCGGGCCTTGAATAGTAGGCCAAAAAGTGAGTTCTGGCTACTAGGTACGACATATATATATATATATATATGAATGAAAACTCACACCCCAGAAGTGACTCGAACCCATACTCCCAGGAGCAACGCAACTGGTAACTACAGGGCGCCTTAATCCACTTGACCATCACGGCCGTCAACAGCCGTGATGGTCAAGTGGATTAAGGCACCCTGTAGTTACCAGTTGCGTTGCTCCTGGGAGTATGGGTTCGAGTCACTTCTGGGGTGTGAGTTTTCATTCGCATATAGTCCTGGGGACCATTCAGGCTTGTTCGCATATATATATATATATATATATATATATATATATATATATATATATATATATATATATATATATATATATATACATATATATATATATATATATATATATATATATATATACATATATATATATATATATATATATATATATATATATATATATATATATATATATATATATATATATATATATATATATATATATATATATGTCGTACCAAGTAGCCAGAACGCACTTCTCAGCCTACTATGCAAGGCCCAATTTGCCTAATAAGCCAAGTTTTCATGAATTAATTGTTTTTCGACTACCTAACCTTCCTAACCTTACCTAACCTAACTTTTTCGGCTACCTAACCTAACCTAACCAATAATGATAGGTTAGGTTAGGTAGGGTTGGTTAAGTTCGGTCATATATCTACGTCAATTTTAACTCCAATAAAAAAAATTGACCTCATACATAATGAAATGGGTAGCTTTATCATTTCATAAGCAAAAAATTAGAGAAAATATATTAATTCATGAAAGCTTGGCTTATTAGGCAAATCGGGCATTGCATAGTAGGCTGAGAAGTGCGTTATGGCTACTAGGTACGGTGATCCAAGTGAAGGAATTGGTTGTTGATGCTTTAGCTGAGGCAGTCTGTCTGTTTTAATAGGCGAGAGTGAAGATATTAGGTGAAAATTACATTTCTTTTTATTTTATTTTATACGTTTCTTTTCTCCACTTTCTCCAACTCCTTTCCACTTTATCCCTTCCGTCCTTCCCCTTCTCTTCCTCTTCCACCCTCTTCCTATTTTTAATCTCTGTCCTGCCCTCGAGAGATAGGGGATAGCACCTGCTAGGGACTGAAAGTAAGAATAGATGTGAATGTTGGTAAGAATAGTGGTGAATGTTGGTAAGAATAATGGTGAATGTTGGTAAGAATAATGGTGAATGTTGGTAAGAATAGTGGAGAATCTTGGTAAGAATAGTGGAGAATCTAACAGATAATTTTATATAGGTAAATTCTAGCAGAATTAATAAAATGATAACAGATACATTGCAAGAAAAAAATGAGATGAGAGAGAATAGTAAGTATATTAAAGCACATTGGTATATTAAAGCTCTGATTGATTACAATGACAGCTTGATTGGTAATTTATACAAGATTAATAGACACCATACAGCAGATTGATAGTACATATAAGACAGCAATGATCACAAAGGTGAAGATGTTCGGATTGGGTACATAAAGATTGGGAGATTGGGTAGCAATAGATACAGTGCAATTTTAAAGCAACAAGGTAAAAACTATGAAGATGAAATTAGGTACTTTTTAGTTTTGTTTTTGAATGATGCAAAAGTTGAACAGCTTTTCAATTCAATAGGGAGTGAGTTCCATAGACTGGGTCCCTTTATTTGCATAGTGTTTACACAGATTAAGTTTGACTCTGGGGATATCAAAGAGATATTTATTTCTGGTGTGGTGATAATGGGTCCTATTACATCTGTCCAGGGAGAGTTTCAGACAAGGATTAGCATTTAAGAACAGGGTTTTGTAAATGTAGTTGACACAAGAGAATTTGTGGAGTGAGATTATGTTTAGCATGTTTAGGGAGTTAAACAAGGGGGCTGAGTGTTGTCTGAAAGCAGAATGTGTTATTATTCTGATAGCAGATTTTTGCTGGGTGATGATGGGCTTGAGGTGGTTTGCAGTGGTTGAACCCCATGCACAGATACCATAATTAAGATAGGGATAAATTAGTGCATAATATAGAGAGATGAGAGCAAAGTTAGGTACATAATATCTGATTTTGGATAGTATACCAACTGTTTTAGAGACTTTCTTAGTTATGTGTTATATGTGGGTGCTGAAGTTGAGTCTCTTGTCTAGGAATAGGCCGAGAAACTTTCCATCATTTTTATTGCTACTGTTTACATTGTCTATCTGAAGCTGAATTGCATTTGTAGATTTGGTTCCAAATAAGATGTAGTAGGTCTTTTCTATGTTAAGTGTTAGTTTGTTGACAACCATAAATGGACCTTTTTTCAGTTCATTATTAACAACATTATTTAGTGTATGTGGGTTGGGGTTAGAGTTGATGAGGGTAGTATCATCAGCAAACAAAATAGGTTTCAGAATGTTAAAGACATTAGGCAGATCATTGATGTACATAAGAAATAGGAGAGTTCCCAAGATGTTGCCCTGTGGCACTCCAACGGTTATTGGTAGAATGGGAGAGTTTATTTTATTGATGGCTACACATTGGTGTCTATCACTAAGATACGATTGGATATAGTCCAGTGCATGGCCTCGGATTCCATAATGATGGAGTTTACGTAAGAGGTAGTTATGATTAACAGTATCAAAGGCCTTTCTCAGGTCAATGAAGAGTCCAATCGGAAACTCATTTTTGTCAAGGGCTGAGTAAATTATATCAAGGAGACTAATAATTGCATCGTTAATACTCTTTTGGGAGCGGCAGCCAAACTGACAGGGGTTAAGAATGTCGAATTTTACGAGATAGGAGTAGAGCTGTTTGTAGATAATTTTTTCAAATATTTTTGATAGTATGGGTAGGTTTGATATTGGTCTATAATTATTTATGTCTGCCGGATTACCTCCTTTATGAACTGGCGTTACTCTTGATTTTTTAAGGATATCAGGGAAGGTATGACACTCAAGGGATTTGTTGAACAGCAAAGCTATAGGTGGCGCAAGGGCATGGGAGGCGCTCTTGTATACAATGGATGAGATTTCACTGATGTTCCCAGTTCACCTAATGTTGGCAAGAATAGTGGGGAATGTTGCCACAAATATGTTCTCATGTCCTTAAGACACATATGACGAATTCATTCTATTGTAAGCATCGGATAGAATTAAGTCTATTGTCTTAAGTACAGCTGGAAAGTGCAGCTGTTAAGTGCAGCTGTTAAGTACAGTTGTTAAGTACAACTGTTAAGTAGAGCTGTTAAGTACAACTGTTAAGTGGAGCTGTTAAGTACAGCTGTGAAGTTCAGCTGTTAAGTGGAGTTGTTAAGTGCAGCTGTAAAGTACAGTTGTTAAGAACAGCTGTTAAGTGCAGATGTTAAGTGCAGCTGTTAAGTACAGTTGTTTAGTGGAGGTGTTAAGTGCAGCTGTTAAGTGCAGCTGTTAAGTACAATTGTTAAGTACAGCTGTTAAGCACAGCTGTTAAGTACAGCTGTTAAGTACATCTGTTAAATGCTGTTCTTAAGAACATCTGTTAAGTGCAGCTGTTAAGTGCAGCTGTTAAGTACAGCTGTTAAATGCAGCTGCTAAGTACAGCGGTTAAGTGCAGCTGTTAAGTACAGTTGTTAAGTGGAGATGTTAAGTGCAGCTGTTAAGGGAAGCTGTTAAGTACAGTTGTTATGTACAGCTGTTAATTACAGCTGTTAAGTACAGCTGTTAAGTAAAGGTGTGAAGTGCAGCTGCTAAGCTCTGCTGGTAGATACAGTTGTTAAGTACAGCGGTTAAGATCTGCTGTTAAGTTCAGCTGTTAAGTACAGCTGCTAAGTACAGCTGTTAAATGCTGCTGTTTCCACCTCCACGGGGAACGAACCAGGGCCCTAATGACTACGAACTCCGCGCGCTGTCCACTCAGCCGTCAGGCCCTTGTGTGTGTGTGTGTGTGTGTGTGTGTACTCACCAAGTTGTACTCACCTAGTTTTGTTTGGGAGGGTTAAGCACTGGCTCTTTGGTCCCGCCTCTCAACCGTCAATCAACTGATGTACAGTATCCTGAGCCTACTGGGATCTGTCATATCCACATTTGAAACTGTGTATGGAGTCAGCCTCCACCACATCACTTCCAAGTGCATTCCATTTACTAACTACTCTGACAACGAAAAAGTTCTTTCTAATGTCTCTGTGGCTCATTTGGGTACTCAGCTTCCACCTGTGTCCCCTTGTTCGCGTTCCTCCAGTGTTGAATAGTTCATCCTTGTTTACCCGGTCGAGTCCCCTGAGGATTTTGTAGGTTGTGATCATGTCCCCCCTTACTCTTCTGTCTTCCAGTGTCGTAAGGTGCATTTCCCTGCAGCCTTTCCTCATAACTCATGCCTCTTAGTTCTGGGATTAGTCTAGTAGCATACCTTTGGACTTTTTCCAGCTTCGTCTTGTGCTTGACAAGGTACGGGTTCCATGCTGGGACCGCATACTCCAGGATTGGTCTTACATATGTGGTGTACAAGATTCTGAATGATTCCTTACACAGGTTCCTGAACGCCGTTCTGATGCTAACCAGCCTCGCATATGCCGCTGACGTTATTCTCTTTATGTGGGCTTCAGGAGACAGGTTTGGTGTGATATCAACTCCTAAATCTTTCTCTCTGTCTGTTTCATTAAGTACTTCATCTCCTATTCTGTATCCTGTGTCTGGCCTCCTGTTTCCACTGCCTAGTTTCATTACTTTGCATTTACTCGGGTTGAACTTCAACAGCCATTTGTTGGACCATTCACTCAGTCTATCTAGGTCATCTTATAGCCTCCTACTATCATCCTCTATTTCAATCCTCATAATTTTTGCATCGTCGGCAAACATTGAGAGGAACGAATCTATACCCTCTGGGAGATCATTTACATATACCAGAAACAGTATAGGTCCAAGGACTGACCCCTGCGGGACTCCCCTTGCAACGTCTCGCCAATCTGAGACCTCACCCCTCACACAGACTCGTTGTCTCCTGTTGCTTAGGTACTCCTTTATCCACCGGAGTACCTTCCCTCTCACTCCAGCCTGCATCTCCAACTTTCGCACTAGCCTCTTGTGTGGCACTGTATCAAAGGCTTTCTGACAATCCAAAAATATGCAGTCTGCCCACCCTTCTCTTTCTTGCCTGGTCGTAGAATTCAAGTAACCCTGTGGGGCAGGACCTGCCATTCCTGATCCCATATTGATGCTGTGTTACAAAATTTCTTACGCTCCAGATGCTCCACTAGTTTTTTTCGCACAACCTTCTCCATCAGCTTGCATAGTATGCAGGTTAGGGACACTGGCCTGTAGTTCAGTGCCTCCTGTCTATCCTCTTTCTTGTATATCGGGACTACGTTAGCTGCTTTCCAAGTATCTGGCAGTTCCCCTGTTGCCAGTGATTTGTTATACACTATGGAGAGTGGTAGGCACAGTTCTTTTGCTCCTTCCTTTAGTATCCAACGAGAGAGAGAGTGTGTGTGTGTGTGTGTGTGTGTGTGTGTGTGTGTGTGTGTGTGTGTGTGTGTGTGTGTGTGTGTGTGTGTGTGTGTGTGTGTGTGTGTACTCACCTAGTTGTGCTTGCAGGGGTTGAGCTCTGGCTTTTTGGTCCCGCCTCTCAACTGTCAATCAACAGGTGTACAGGTTCCTGAGCCTATTGGGCTCTATCATATCTACACATGAAACTGTGTATGGAGTCAGCCTCCACCACATCGCTTCCTAATGCATTCCATTCGTCAACCACTCTGACACTAAAAAAGTTCTTTCTAATATCTCTGTGGCTCATTTGGGCACTCAGTTTCCACCTGTGTACCCCCTGCTTGTGCCCCTTGTGTTAAACAGCCTGTCTTTATCAACCCTGTCGATTCCCTTGAGGATCTTGAATGTGGTGATCATGTCCCCCCTAACTCTTCTGTCTTCCAACGAAGTGAGGTTTAATTCCCGTAGTCTCTCCTCGTAGCTCATACCTTTCAGCTCGGGTACTAGTCTGGTGGCAATCCTTTGAACCTTTTCCATTTTAGTCTTATGCTTGACTAGATATGAGTAGTGGGATTGACGCCTACGACGTGCGATTTTCATTTTTTCCTAAGCACGTCGTAGGCGTCAGGGGTTTTTGATAGCTACGACCGGCTTTTTTCATTTTTTCCAAAGCACGTCGTAGGCGTAGGGGGTTTTTCCTGTTTTTTCCTAAGCCTGTCGTAGGCGTAGGGGGTTTTTCCTGTTTTTCCTAAGCACGTCGTAGGCGTCAGGGGTTTTTGATAGCTACGACCGGCTTTTTTCATTTTTTCCTAAGCACGTCGTAGGCGTAGGGGCTTTTTCCTGTTTTTTCCTAAGTACGTCGTAGGCGTAGGGGGTTTTTCCTGTTTTTCCTAAGCACGTCGTAGGCGTAGGGGGTTTTTCCTGTTTTTTTCCTAAGCACATCGTAGGCGTAGGGGTTTTTTTCCTGTGTTTTTTTCCTATGCCGGTCGTAGCTTCAGGGGTTTTTCTGAATTTTTTTGTTCCTATGCCGGTCGTAGCATCATAGTTTTTTGTTCCTAGGGATTAAAAAGCCGGTCCCTGGCATCCCCAAATTTCGTTGGCTCAGTGACCCTGCACAGACATTGCTAATGGTCAATGACGTCACCAGGTAGCCGCTCAGCATTCCTGCACCGGCATGTTCGAGGGGATTAAAAAGCCTGTCGTAGCATCATGGGTTTTGCGATACAACAGTGTCCTTGAAACCTAATATAAAATACCATCATCCCTAGTCTATTTTTAATTTCATATTTACTTCCAACCATCACCCATTACATTTATCAAAGGGGATCATGTATATGAGGGAAGAACATGACTTCAGCACTGCAAGAAGTGTTGTGTGTATTTTCAAGTTCGTCCCCTGCTGCCTGTATTTACCCAGGTCTTTTTCCTAAATATATAACTTATCCAATTCATTTCCTATTCTGTTTCATGTTGATACGTATAAGTCGCACCTCTATCATGTCACCCCTATTTCTTCTTCATCATCGTCGTTCTAGAGAATGTAATTTGAGCTTGGACAATCTTTCTTGAAGGATCGTTTATTATGCATAGGGCAAAAAAACAGTAACCCTGAAACCTAATGTAAAATACCATCAACCCTAGACTATTTTAAATTTCCTATTTACTTCCAACCATCGGTCATTGCATGAAACAAAAGGGGAGCAGCACTGCAAGAAGTTATTTGTGTATTTTTCGAGTTCTTCCCCTGTTACCTATATTCACCCAGGTCTTTTTCCTAAATATATAACTTATCCAATTCATTACTGTTCTGTTTCATGTTGATACGTATAATGGGTCATTAATATTCCCCTTTACTATGCCCATTCAGTCACACCTCTATCATGTCACCCCTATTTCTTCTTCATCATCGTCGTTCTAGAGAATGTAATTTGAGCTTGGACAATCTTTCTTGAAGGATCGTTTATTATGCATAGGGCAAAAAATAAAAAACTGCTATCAGTCGTTTAT
Source organism: Procambarus clarkii (assembly GCF_040958095.1). Classification (NCBI taxonomy): domain Eukaryota; kingdom Metazoa; phylum Arthropoda; class Malacostraca; order Decapoda; family Cambaridae; genus Procambarus; species Procambarus clarkii. Next base: position 39,991,530 of record NC_091185.1, on the reverse strand, counting down.
ATGAAAAAACAGAGCCCTGGGCATTGGTGATTTCAATGCGAGTTCGGTAGTGACCCTATCCTTATGCGCTCAAAACATACCTCCCACACCATACTGTAGCATTTAACAAATAAAAAACTCATTCAGTAAAAGCAAGCCTCTCATATTTTGAAATAAGGCCTTCTGCAGTTACCGCCTTTTGTGACGTCATCATCCCTAATGTGGCGCGAGGCGTCAACGGGCTAAATGCGGATCCCAGGAGGTTCGCACATAAGTGTGAACTCTTAATCTAGCTTAATACCTCACCTATACTCTGTGCTTCATCAGAGTTGATATTCAGCTACAATAGCTCGTATTTTTGCTCATTGCTTATATTTTCTGTTATTCATAAACCCGATCAAACCTTCCTAACCTAACCTAACCTAACATATTATTTATAACAAACAAATACATTCTACAGAACAGTTATTGTTGTTGTTTAGTGACATCGTGAAAAGCGAGCTCAGGTATAGGGATAATGTATTGATGGTCATTAGCATATAGGTGTGAAGGTATTACTTCACCTTACTGGTCAACTATGTATGACTCGTGAAAAGCGAGCTCAGGTATAGGGATAAGGTATTGATGGTCATTAGCATATAGGTGTGAAGGTATTACAGTATCTTACTGGTCAACTATGTATGACGTCACCAGACAACCAATGCGACCTTTGGCGTCCTACTAGCATGTGTATTTGATATTATTAATAAAAAATGACTAGACTATCCATCTCCACCTAACCTAATCAGAGGTATAAGAATATACATTTTAGTCATCCACAACTGTAATCATTATTCAGTGATAAGTTCAAAAGTATAACAGAAGCCCAAATGTCGTACTACAATTTAAGCAGAATCGTACATCTGGCAGCATAGCAGGTGAGCTGAACATAAGAATAAAGGTAACTGTAGAGGTCCTATTGGCCCATACAAGGCATCTCCTATATATTTCCACCCAATCTCATTCATGTCCACCCTATGCTTAAAACAACCAAGGGATCCCACTTAAAGTATTAGTTTACAATAATAATTTTAATAAATAGCTCTTATTCTAGTTTTATACACAACAGCAATTATGAAAACCCTATATCTAGATATTCTACTATAATCCACAAGTAGTTACCACACATCTGGCAGTACAGCGGATTAGTGGCTGTGTTCATAGGCTAGTCAACTGTCCTCACATCCATCAAATAGCTATCCAAATGTCGCACCTCAATTCATCCATCTAGCAACTCAGCTGGATGTTAGCCACTATATTCATAGGCTAATCATTTCTACACCTCAAAAAATCCTAGTCTTGCTGCGCAAATCAGCTAACTTGTTTCTAAACCAACACTCGCAAATACAATCATGCATACCTACACATACTTCAAAACCTATGCATTCATAGAGAATAGCCTAGTTTTTGCCACCATTTCCCCATTAATCAGATGTAATTTATGCCATACACACAGAAAATACAGCATTTACACACCAAATATGCCATTTATGCACAAAATATATTATTTACACTCAAAATATACCATCACATAAAAAAATATGAGATTTTCATACAAAATATGTCAGTTGCAAACAAAAATATACCATTTACACAATATTGCATGTACACTCAGAGTATGACATTTACACAAAGTACGGTATTTTGCACAAATATATCCAAATGCTTATGCATTTTGACAATAAAAAATGCACTTTAACTAAAATTACACAATTTCACAAACGTAATTTTCACAAAATACCCACACATTGTCTCATAAACCAAAATACACTTACACCATAAAGATCTATTTTATCAAATTACAGAGCTTACACAAAATACACAATTTTCACACACAAATACAGTTTCACCAGTTACACTTCAACATATTAAAAACACAACTTGCATAAATGCACTATTAGTACAAAAATTATTATAAAACATGGACAATTATTACACAGTTTGTGTAATTATTTTACATCTTTGCACAATTAATACAAGAAAACTTGCTATATAATTACTCAGCTTGCACAATGACAATCAATACCCAAAGGTATAAATAAACAATTCGTCCATATGCAATTACACAACATGCGCAATTAATACACAACTTATACAAATATTACACATCTTTCATAATTATTACACAACTTGTACAAATGCATATCTAGCACAAATACGTACAATACATAACTACCCCAAATATGAAAATACACAACTAGCATAAATACACCATTTACACAAATACAATTGCGACATTTACACAACTTGCTCAAAAATATAATCAATACACAACTTACCAAAATATGAACAATACATAACTAGCACATATTCATTAAATCCACAACTATGCAATTTCCGCAAATACACATACAAAAACATATACAATTAATACATACAACTTGCACAACACAATACACAATTTATAGAAATATAATCAATACATAATTTCAATAATCATACAACATATGCAAAATACATAATCTGCACAATTAATACACAAGTATATTAATTGTGCTATATATGTACAAACACAACCAACTGGGTCAAACAATACACAATTTGCATGATATTTTTCTGGGTATATTTAGGACATTAATTATAATATGCTGAGTTTAACCAACTCCCCAAAAGTCAGAATTTCACATATAAAAATGTTTCTTATAACTTCCAATGAGCTCAATATATAACACATTCTTTTTCCATTAAGATATCAACATTATTAGTGCTAAACTATTCATCTAACATATGTCCACTGTTTTTATGTCTTATTAATACCTTCCTTGTTACATTCTCTCCAATCAGACCACCATATTTATGTATTTATTCAAACCATCTAACAGCCTTATTTGTTCTAGCCTTAGTTATGTTAGGGCAGGTGGGGTTAGGTGGAGTCAGTATTTTCTATGATAATTTTAGACAAATTTGTTATATCTTATCAAAATGCATCCTGTTAAAACTTAAATTCATCTAAATCTATCAAAAATATACTTATACTACGCAAATTTGACTAAATTCTACCTAGCTAAACTTACTAAATATGAGCATCCCATATCCTCACATACAAGCCTATGTCGCCTCTGTCCATACATTATATGAGTCTGCCATATAGCACGAACCCCAAATAGGAAAATTTACACTATTTCATAAACATACTAGTTCATTACCCTAAGATATTATATATGTCCTTCCCTACACGACCTCACCAAACCTGACCTAGCATATCCAACCCTGGATTTGGTAAAAGTTGGCGAAATGTATGCTATGCCACCTAAATTTCACCAAATTTAAGGCAATTTCCACCAAATATACCCAAATGTTGTGTATCATAGCATCGCCAAAGCCCATTTTCTCCTATTCCATACTATCCTACACAACCTCACCTAACCTGACCTAGCATATCCAAACCTGGATTTGGTTAAAGTCGACGAAATTCATGCTATGCCACCTAAATTTGACCAAATATACCCAAATGTTTCATATCACAGCACTGCCAAAGCCCATTTTTACCTACATTTTCTCCTATTCCATCCTACCCTACGCAACCTTACCTAACCTATCCTAGCATATCCAAACCCAGATTTGGTTAAAGTCGGCGAAATTTAAGCTATCCCACCTAAATTCTATCTAATTTAAGGCAATTCCCACCAAATATATCCAAATGTTCTGTATCACAGCACTGCCAAAGCCCATTTTTACCTACATTTTCTCCTATACCATCCTACCCTACGCAACCTTACCTAACCTATCCTAGCATATCCAAACCCAGATTTGGTTAAAGTCGGCGAAATTTAAGCTATCCCACCTAAATTCTATCTAATTTAAGGCAATTCCCACCAAATATATCCAAATGTTCTGTATCACAGCACTGCCAAAGCCCATTTTTACCTACATTTTCTCCTATACCATCCTACCCTACGCAACCTCACCTAACCTATCCTAGCATATCCAAACCTAGATTTGGTTAAAGTAGGCGAAATTTAAGTTATCCCATATAAATTTGACCTAATTTAAGACAATTTCCACCAAATATATCCAAAAATGTTTTGGAACATAGCACGGCCAAAGCTCATTTAGCTGAGTTTTCACCTATTCCAACCTGCCCTAGACAACCCTACCCATCCTCTCCTGGCATATCCAAAGTCAGATTTGATTATAGTTGGCGAAATTTATTCCTTTCCAACCTAAATTTTACCTAATTTAAGCCAATTTCCACCGAATATACCCAAATGTTTTTGTATCTAGCATAGTCAAAGTTTATTTTAGCTGAGTTTTTGCCTATTCCAACCTGCCCTAGACATCCCTACCCGGCCTCTCCTAGCATATCCAAAGTCAGATTTGATTATACTTGGCAAAATTTATGCCTTTCCCACCTAAATTTTACCTAATTTATGCCAATTTCCACCGAATATACCCAAATGTTTTGTATCTTAGCATGGTCAAAGTTCATTTCACCCAAGTTTTTCACCTATTCCATCTTACCTTACACAGCCTTACCTAACCTGACCTAGCATATCCCAAGCTAGATTTGATTAGAGTTCGTGAAATTTATGCTTACTCACCTAAATTCAACCTAATTTAAGACAATTTCTACCAATATACCCAAAATGATTTGTTACATAGCTCAGCCAAAGACCATTTTACCCGAGTTTTCACATATTCCAACCTACCCTACATAGCCTTACCTATCCCTGACCTAGCAGATTTGATTAAAGTTGGGGAAATGTAAGCTATCGCCATCAAATTGGCGACAATTTCCACCAAATATGCCTAAATGTTGTGTATCATAGCACAGTCAAAACCCATTTTACCCACATTTTCATCCATTCCATCTAAACCTGGACCTAGCCTCTGATACTACATATACTCAGAGAAGTGATGTTTTTTGGATATGAACCTAAATGCCCGTGCCTAACCTGCAAGAGTCTTGGAGCTTTGTTGAATATTTTATCTATTTTTCTTCAAAAACTGAAGTTTTGGATATGAACCTAAATGCCCGTGCCTAACCTGCAAGAGTCTTGCAGCTTTGTTGAATATTTTATCTATTTTTCTTCAAAAACTGAAGTTTTGGATATGAACCTATCCGCACTGTGCCTAACCTGCTAGGATCTTTGTTGAACATTGTAACCATATTCACAGAAAAGTGATGTTTTGGATATGGACCTAACAGACCCTCTCCTTTAAAACTTGGAACTGTGTTCAATATTGTAGATATAGTGTTGGGTATGTGTTTTGTTTTTACACATCAACCCAACCGTCCTGGACCTAACCTCCCTTCATCTAACTTCAAATTTATCGTAAATATGGAAGGACGTGTTGTTTGTGCATCAACCCAATCGTCCTTGACCTAACCTCCATTTATCAAACTTCAAATTTATCATAAATATGGGAGGACCGTGTTATTTGTGCATCAACCCAGCCGTCCTGGGCCTAACCTCCCTTTATCTAACTTCAAATTTATTGTATATATGGGAAGAAGGTGTTGTTTATGTATCAACCCATCCTCCCTGGACCTAACCTCTGACACACGAATCTTGGTTCAACATTGCATCATACTCGTAGCATATTTTTTTTCACATAATTCATCCATCTTCAACCTAACCTCTATTACCTGGGGGGAGGGAGGTTAATGGAAAATATGATAATAATGGGAATTTTCTCTACATCAGTTCAACTTAACCATCCTTAACCTAACCTTAGTTAGAAAGGGATATAACTCACCAAAACTATTTAATTACCATTTACCTTATTTTCCTTATCCTAACCCATAACCAGAGGGTTTAGACCCCCCTTTACCTCGAAATTAGAGTACAGGGTTAAATTAGGGAATGATAGGTTTATGTGTGAAAATATATTCCTACCTTAAATATATAGAATAATTTCGAGGTAAAGGGGGGTCTAAACCCTCTGGTTATGGGTTAGGATAAGGAAAATAAGGTAAATGGTAATTAAATAGTTTTGGTGAGTTATATCCCTTTCTAACTAAGGTTAGGTTAAGGATGGTTAAGTTGAACTGATGTAGAGAAAATTCCCATTATTATCATATTTTCCATTAACCTCCCTCCCCCAGGTAATAGAGGTTAGGTTGAGGATGGATGAATTATGTGAAAAAAAATATGCTACGAGTATGATGCAATGTTGAACCAAGATTCGTGTGTCAGAGGTTAGGTCCAGGGAGGTTGGGTTGATACATAAACAACACCTTCTTCCCATATATACAATAAATTTGAAGTTAGATAAAGGGAGGTTAGGCCCAGGACGGCTGGGTTGATGCACAAATAACACGGTCCTCCCATATTTATGATAAATTTGAAGTTTGATAAATGGAGGTTAGGTCAAGGACGATTGGGTTGATGCACAAACAACACGTCCTTCCATATTTACGATAAATTTGAAGTTAGATGAAGGGAGGTTAGGTCCAGGACGGTTGGGTTGATGTGTAAAAACAAAACACATACCCAACACTATATCTACAATATTGAACACAGTTCCAAGTTTTAAAGGAGAGGGTCTGTTAGGTCCATATCCAAAACATCACTTTTCTGTGAATATGGTTACAATGTTCAACAAAGATCCTAGCAGGTTAGGCACAGTGCGGATAGGTTCATATCCAAAACTTCAGTTTTTGAAGAAAAATAGATAAAATATTCAACAAAGCTGCAAGACTCTTGCAGGTTAGGCACGGGCATTTAGGTTCATATCCAAAACTTCAGTTTTTGAAGAAAAATAGATAAAATATTCAACAAAGCTCCAAGACTCTTGCAGGTTAGGCACGGGCATTTAGGTTCATATCCAAAAAACATCACTTCTCTGAGTATATGTAGTATCAGAGGCTAGGTCCAGGTTTAGATGGAATGGATGAAAATGTGGGTAAAATGGGTTTTGACTGTGCTATGATACACAACATTTAGGCATATTTGGTGGAAATTGTCGCCAATTTGATGGCGATAGCTTACATTTCCCCAACTTTAATCAAATCTGCTAGGTCAGGGATAGGTAAGGCTATGTAGGGTAGGTTGGAATATGTGAAAACTCGGGTAAAATGGTCTTTGGCTGAGCTATGTAACAAATCATTTTGGGTATATTGGTAGAAATTGTCTTAAATTAGGTTGAATTTAGGTGAGTAAGCATAAATTTCACGAACTCTAATCAAATCTAGCTTGGGATATGCTAGGTCAGGTTAGGTAAGGCTGTGTAAGGTAAGATGGAATAGGTGAAAAACTTGGGTGAAATGAACTTTGACCATGCTAAGATACAAAACATTTGGGTATATTCGGTGGAAATTGGCATAAATTAGGTAAAATTTAGGTGGGAAAGGCATAAATTTTGCCAAGTATAATCAAATCTGACTTTGGATATGCTAGGAGAGGCCGGGTAGGGATGTCTAGGGCAGGTTGGAATAGGCAAAAACTCAGCTAAAATAAACTTTGACTATGCTAGATACAAAAACATTTGGGTATATTCGGTGGAAATTGGCTTAAATTAGGTAAAATTTAGGTTGGAAAGGAATAAATTTCGCCAACTATAATCAAATCTGACTTTGGATATGCCAGGAGAGGATGGGTAGGGTTGTCTAGGGCAGGTTGGAATAGGTGAAAACTCAGCTAAATGAGCATTGGCCGTGCTATGTTCCAAAACATTTTTGGATATATTTGGTGGAAATTGTCTTAAATTAGGTCAAATTTATATGGGATAACTTAAATTTCGCCTACTTTAACCAAATCTAGGTTTGGATATGCTAGGATAGGTTAGGTGAGGTTGCGTAGGGTAGGATGGTATAGGAGAAAATGTAGGTAAAAATGGGCTTTGGCAGTGCTGTGATACAGAACATTTGGATATATTTGGTGGGAATTGCCTTAAATTAGATAGAATTTAGGTGGGATAGCTTAAATTTCGCCGACTTTAACCAAATCTGGGTTTGGATATGCTAGGATAGGTTAGGTAAGGTTGCGTAGGGTAGGATGGTATAGGAGAAAATGTAGGTAAAAATGGGCTTTGGCAGTGCTGTGATACAGAACATTTGGATATATTTGGTGGGAATTGCCTTAAATTAGATAGAATTTAGGTGGGATAGCTTAAATTTCGCCGACTTTAACCAAATCTGGGTTTGGATATGCTAGGATAGGTTAGGTAAGGTTGCGTAGGGTAGGATGGAATAGGAGAAAATGTAGGTAAAAATGGGCTTTGGCAGTGCTGTGATATGAAACATTTGGGTATATTTGGTCAAATTTAGGTGGCATAGCATGAATTTCGTCGACTTTAACCAAATCCAGGTTTGGATATGCTAGGTCAGGTTAGGTGAGGTTGTGTAGGATAGTATGGAATAGGAGAAAATGGGCTTTGGCGATGCTATGATACACAACATTTGGGTATATTTGGTGGAAATTGCCTTAAATTTGGTGAAATTTAGGTGGCATAGCATACATTTCGCCAACTTTTACCAAATCCAGGGTTGGATATGCTAGGTCAGGTTTGGTGAGGTCGTGTAGGGAAGGACATATATAATATCTTAGGGTAATGAACTAGTATGTTTATGAAATAGTGTAAATTTTCCTATTTGGGGTTCGTGCTATATGGCAGACTCATATAATGTATGGACAGAGGCGACATAGGCTTGTATGTGAGGATATGGGATGCTCATATTTAGTAAGTTTAGCTAGGTAGAATTTAGTCAAATTTGCGTAGTATAAGTATATTTTTGATAGATTTAGATGAATTTAAGTTTTAACAGGATGCATTTTGATAAGATATAACAAATTTGTCTAAAATTATCATAGAAAATACTGACTCCACCTAACCCCACCTGCCCTAACATAACTAAGGCTAGAACAAATAAGGCTGTTAGATGGTTTGAATAAATACATAAATATGGTGGTCTGATTGGAGAGAATGTAACAAGGAAGGTATTAATAAGACATAAAAACAGTGGACATATGTTAGATGAATAGTTTAGCACTAATAATGTTGATATCTTAATGGAAAAAGAATGTGTTATATATTGAGCTCATTGGAAGTTATAAGAAACATTTTTATATGTGAAATTCTGACTTTTGGGGAGTTGGTTAAACTCAGCATATTATAATTAATGTCCTAAATATACCCAGAAAAATATCATGCAAATTGTGTATTGTTTGACCCAGTTGGTTGTGTTTGTACATATATAGCACAATTAATATACTTGTGTATTAATTGTGCAGATTATGTATTTTGCATATGTTGTATGATTATTGAAATTATGTATTGATTATATTTCTATAAATTGTGTATTGTGTTGTGCAAGTTGTATGTATTAATTGTATATGTTTTTGTATGTGTATTTGCGGAAATTGCATAGTTGTGGATTTAATGAATATGTGCTAGTTATGTATTGTTCATATTTTGGTAAGTTGTGTATTGATTATATTTTTGAGCAAGTTGTGTAAATGTCGCAATTGTATTTGTGTAAATGGTGTATTTATGCTAGTTGTGTATTTTCATATTTGGGGTAGTTATGTATTGTACGTATTTGTGCTAGATATGCATTTGTACAAGTTGTGTAATAATTATGAAAGATGTGTAATATTTGTATAAGTTGTGTATTAATTGCGCATGTTGTGTAATTGCATATGGACGAATTGTTTATTTATACCTTTGGGTATTGATTGTCATTGTGCAAGCTGAGTAATTATATAGCAAGTTTTCTTGTATTAATTGTGCAAAGATGTAAAATAATTACACAAACTGTGTAATAATTGTCCATGTTTTATAATAATTTTTGTACTAATAGTGCATTTATGCAAGTTGTGTTTTTAATATGTTGAAGTGTAACTGGTGAAACTGTATTTGTGTGTGAAAATTGTGTATTTTGTGTAAGCTCTGTAATTTGATAAAATAGATCTTTATGGTGTAAGTGTATTTTGGTTTATGAGACAATGTGTGGGTATTTTGTGAAAATTACGTTTGTGAAATTGTGTAATTTTAGTTAAAGTGCATTTTTTATTGTCAAAATGCATAAGCATTTGGATATATTTGTGCAAAATACCGTACTTTGTGTAAATGTCATACTCTGAGTGTACATGCAATATTGTGTAAATGGTATATTTTTGTTTGCAACTGACATATTTTGTATGAAAATCTCATATTTTTTTATGTGATGGTATATTTTGAGTGTAAATAATATATTTTGTGCATAAATGGCATATTTGGTGTGTAAATGCTGTATTTTCTGTGTGTATGGCATAAATTACATCTGATTAATGGGGAAATGGTGGCAAAAACTAGGCTATTCTCTATGAATGCATAGGTTTTGAAGTATGTGTAGGTATGCATGATTGTATTTGCGAGTGTTGGTTTAGAAACAAGTTAGCTGATTTGCGCAGCAAGACTAGGATTTTTTGAGGTGTAGAAATGATTAGCCTATGAATATAGTGGCTAACATCCAGCTGAGTTGCTAGATGGATGAATTGAGGTGCGACATTTGGATAGCTATTTGATGGATGTGAGGACAGTTGACTAGCCTATGAACACAGCCACTAATCCGCTGTACTGCCAGATGTGTGGTAACTACTTGTGGATTATAGTAGAATATCTAGATATAGGGTTTTCATAATTGCTGTTGTGTATAAAACTAGAATAAGAGCTATTTATTAAAATTATTATTGTAAACTAATACTTTAAGTGGGATCCCTTGGTTGTTTTAAGCATAGGGTGGACATGAATGAGATTGGGTGGAAATATATAGGAGATGCCTTGTATGGGCCAATAGGACCTCTACAGTTACCTTTATTCTTATGTTCAGCTCACCTGCTATGCTGCCAGATGTACGATTCTGCTTAAATTGTAGTACGACATTTGGGCTTCTGTTATACTTTTGAACTTATCACTGAATAATGATTACAGTTGTGGATGACTAAAATGTATATTCTTATACCTCTGATTAGGTTAGGTGGGGATGGATAGTCTAGTCATTTTTTATTAATAATATCAAATACACATGCTAGTAGGACGCCAAAGGTCGCATTGGTTGTCTGGTGACGTCATACATAGTTGACCAGTAAGATACTGTAATACCTTCACACCTATATGCTAATGACCATCAATACCTTATCCCTATACCTGAGCTCGCTTTTCACGAGTCATACATAGTTGACCAGTAAGGTGAAGTAATACCTTCACACCTATATGCTAATGACCATCAATACATTATCCCTATACCTGAGCTCGCTTTTCACGATGTCACTAAACAACAACAATAACTGTTCTGTAGAATGTATTTGTTTGTTATAAATAATATGTTAGGTTAGGTTAGGTTAGGAAGGTTTGATCGGGTTTATGAATAACAGAAAATATAAGCAATGAGCAAAAATACGAGCTATTGTAGCTGAATATCAACTCTGATGAAGCACAGAGTATAGGTGAGGTATTAAGCTAGATTAAGAGTTCACACTTATGTGCGAACCTCCTGGGATCCGCATTTAGCCCGTTGACGCCTCGCGCCACATTAGGGATGATGACGTCACAAAAGGCGGTAACTGCAGAAGGCCTTATTTCAAAATATGAGAGGCTTGCTTTTACTGAATGAGTTTTTTATTTGTTAAATGCTACAGTATGGTGTGGGAGGTATGTTTTGAGCGCATAAGGATAGGGTCACTACCGAACTCGCATTGAAATCACCAATGCCCAGGGCTCTGTTTTTTCATATAAACGACTGATAGCAGTTTTTTATTTTTTGCCCTATGCATAATAAACGATCCTTCAAGAAAGATTGTCCAAGCTCAAATTACATTCTCTAGAACGACGATGATGAAGAAGAAATAGGGGTGACATGATAGAGGTGTGACTGAATGGGCATAGTAAAGGGGAATATTAATGACCCATTATACGTATCAACATGAAACAGAACAGTAATGAATTGGATAAGTTATATATTTAGGAAAAAGACCTGGGTGAATATAGGTAACAGGGGAAGAACTCGAAAAATACACAAATAACTTCTTGCAGTGCTGCTCCCCTTTTGTTTCATGCAATGACCGATGGTTGGAAGTAAATAGGAAATTTAAAATAGTCTAGGGTTGATGGTATTTTACATTAGGTTTCAGGGTTACTGTTTTTTTGCCCTATGCATAATAAACGATCCTTCAAGAAAGATTGTCCAAGCTCAAATTACATTCTCTAGAACGACGATGATGAAGAAGAAATAGGGGTGACATGATAGAGGTGCGACTTATACGTATCAACATGAAACAGAATAGGAAATGAATTGGATAAGTTATATATTTAGGAAAAAGACCTGGGTAAATACAGGCAGCAGGGGACGAACTTGAAAATACACACAACACTTCTTGCAGTGCTGAAGTCATGTTCTTCCCTCATATACATGATCCCCTTTGATAAATGTAATGGGTGATGGTTGGAAGTAAATATGAAATTAAAAATAGACTAGGGATGATGGTATTTTATATTAGGTTTCAAGGACACTGTTGTATCGCAAAACCCATGATGCTACGACAGGCTTTTTAATCCCCTCGAACATGCCGGTGCAGGAATGCTGAGCGGCTACCTGGTGACGTCATTGACCATTAGCAATGTCTGTGCAGGGTCACTGAGCCAACGAAATTTGGGGATGCCAGGGACCGGCTTTTTAATCCCTAGGAACAAAAAACTATGATGCTACGACCGGCATAGGAACAAAAAAATTCAGAAAAACCCCTGAAGCTACGACCGGCATAGGAAAAAAACACAGGAAAAAAACCCCTACGCCTACGATGTGCTTAGGAAAAAACAGGAAAAACCCCCTACGCCTACGACGTGCTTAGGAAAAACAGGAAAAACCCCCTACGCCTACGACGTACTTAGGAAAAAACAGGAAAAACCCCCTACGCCTACGACGTGCTTAGGAAAAAATGAAAAAAGCCGGTCGTAGCTATCAAAAACCCCTGACGCCTACGACGTGCTTAGGAAAAACAGGAAAAACCCCCTACGCCTACGACAGGCTTAGGAAAAAACAGGAAAAACCCCCTACGCCTACGACGTGCTTTGGAAAAAATGAAAAAAGCCGGTCGTAGCTATCAAAAACCCCTGACGCCTACGACGTGCTTAGGAAAAAATGAAAATCGCACGTCGTAGGCGTCAATCCCACTACTGATATGGACTCCATGCTGGTGCCGCATACTCCAGGATTGGTCTGACATATGTGGTATATAATGTTCTGAAAGATTCCTTACACAAGTTTCTAAAGGCCGTTCTTATGTTAGCCAACCTGGCATATGCTGCTGATGTTATCCTCTTGATATGAGCTTCAGGGGACAGGTCTGGCGTGATATCAACCCCCAGGTCTTTCTCTCTCTCGTACTCTTGAAGTATTTCATCTCCCAAGTGATACCTTGTATCTGGTCTCCTGCTTCCTACCCCTATCTTCATTACATTACATTTGTTTGGATTAAACTCTAACAGCCATTTGTT
>NC_091185.1:39810593-39975593 GCF_040958095.1 Procambarus clarkii | reverse complement strand
ACCACAATCCCCCTTTCCTTAGACCACAACCCTCCTTCCTTAAGACCTCAACCCCCCCTTCCCTTAGACCACAACCCCCCTTTCCTGAGACCACAATCCCCCTTTCCTTAGACCACAACCCACCTTTCCTTAAACCACAACTTCTCTTTCCCTTAGACCACAACCCCTCCTTCCCTTAGACCACAACCCCTCCTTCCCTTAGACCACAACCCCCCTTTTCTTAGACCTCAACCCCCCTTCCCTTAGACCACAACCCCTCCTTCCCTTAGACCACAACCCCTTCTTCCCTTAGACCACAACCCCTTCTTCCCTTAGATCACAACCCCTCCTTTCCTTAGACCTCAACCCCCCCCCCCTTCCCTTAGACCACAACCCCCCTTTCCTGAGACCACAAGCCCCCTTTCCTTAGACCACAACCCCCTTTCCCTTAGACCATAACCCCTCCTTCCCTTAGACCACAACCCCTCCTTCCCTTAGACCACAACCCCTCCTTCCCTTAGACCACAACCCCTCCTTCCCTTAGACCACAACCCCCCTTTTCTTAGACCTCAACCCCCCTTCCCTTAGACCACAACCCCTCCTTCCCTTAGACCACAACCCCTTCTTCCCTTAGACCACAACCCCTTCTTCCCTTAGATCACAACCCCTCCTTTCCTAAGACCTCAACACCCCCCCCCCTTCCCTTAGACCACAACCCCCCTTTCCTGAGACCACAAGCCCCCTTTCCTTAGACCACAACCCCCTTTCCCTTAGACCACAACCCCTCCTTACCTTAGACCACAACCCCTCCTTCCCTTAGACCACAACCCCCCTTTCCTTAGACCTCAACCCCCCTTCCCTTAGACCACAACCCCTCCTTCCCTTAGACCACAACCCCTCCTTCCCTTAGGCCACAACCCCTCCTTCCCTTAGACCACAACCCCTCCTTCCCTTAGACTACAACCCCTCCTTCCCTTAGACCACAACCCCTCCTTCCCTTAGACAACAACCCCCCTTCCCTTAGACCACAACCCCCCTTTCTTTAGACTTCAACCCCCCTTCCCTTAGACCACAACCCCTCCTTCCCTTAGACCACAACCCCTCCTTCCCTTAGACCAGAATACCCCCTTCTCTTAGACCACATTCCCCCTTCTCATAGACCACAACCCCTCCTTCCCTTAGACCACAACCCCTCCTTCCATTAGACCACAACCCCTCCTTCTCTTAGACCACAACCCCTCCTTCCCTTTGACTACAATCCCCCTATCCTTAGACCACAACCACCCTTCCCTTAGACCACAACCCCCCTTCCCTTAGACCACAACCCCTCCTTCCCTTAGACCACAACCCCTTCTTCCCTTAGACCACAACCCCTTCTTCCCTTAGATCACAACCCCTCCTTTCCTAAGACCTCAACACCCCCCCCCCTTCCCTTAGACCACAACCCCCCTTTCCTGAGACCACAAGCCCCCTTTCCTTAGACCACAACCCCCTTTCCCTTAGACCACAACCCCTCCTTACCTTAGACCACAACCCCTCCTTCCCTTAGACCACAACCCCCCTTTCCTTAGACCTCAACCCCCCTTCCCTTAGACCACAACCCCTCCTTCCCTTAGACCACAACCCCTCCTTCCCTTAGGCCACAACCCCTCCTTCCCTTAGACCACAACCCCTCCTTCCCTTAGACTACAACCCCTCCTTCCCTTAGACCACAACCCCTCCTTCCCTTAGACTACAATCCCCCTTCCCTTAGACCACAACCCCCCTTTCTTTAGACTTCAACCCCCCTTCCCTTAGACCACAACCCCTCCTTCCCTTAGACCACAACCCCTCCTTCCCTTAGACCAGAATACCCCCTTCTCTTAGACCACATTCCCCCTTCTCATAGACCACAACCCCTCCTTTCCTTAGACCACAACCCCTCCTTCCATTAGACCACAACCCCTCCTTCTCTTAGACCACAACCCCTCCTTCCCTTTGACTACAATCCCCCTATCCTTAGACCACAACCACCCTTCCCTTAGACCACAACCCCTCCTTCTCTTAGACCACAACCCCTCCTTCCGTTAGACTACAATCCCCCTACCCTTAGACCACAACCCCCCTTTCCTTAGACCTCAACCCCCCTTCCCTTAGACTACAACCCCTCCTTCCCTTAGACCACAACCCCTCCTTCCCTTAGACCACAATCCCCCTACCCTTAGACTACAACCCCCCTTCCCTTAGACCTCTACCCCCTTCCCTTAGACCACAATCACCCTTCCCTTAGACCACAACCCCCTCTTCCCTTACATCTCTTCCTTAGCCTTACAACCTCTGGTGCCTGGGGGTTAAATTTGCCACAAGAAGGAACACAATGTGAGATTAGTGAGGGATTAACGAAGGATTAGCGTAGGAAGAATAACATGGTCTCCTACTGGCTAGCTATCTGTGACTGCTTCACGTCAAGTCCTTAATAATAATAATTTAATAACATTATTTACACAAAGAAAGAATTTTGGGGGAGGGAACAAATCTAATGAATTCAAGGCGAAGACTTCCTGTTAATAATGATTTTGTTGTTGTTTTGCCTCGGGCAGAGATGTTGGAGTGAACAGTATGAACAACGGCTCGTTCAATGCGACATGCTGAAGACAAGTGCTCGTTGCATGGTGATTAACCTGGATATTACAAAGCAATTTTACGAATTTATTTTACGAATCAATTGCAGGGACAGCTGCAATTGCAGTTGTTTAAACACAGTAAAAGAGCAAATGGGGGTTTATTAACCACGCCATTTTATCCAAAGCCATGGCCAATATCACCCCCTCCCCCGCTCCTTTGTGTTCGAATGTTCGCATTTCCCATTCCTGAAAATAACATCTGAGCAGAAGTCATAGCCAACTCGCATTGCCAAGGGATTCAGACGTCACTCCAGTTCCGAGGTGAATACGCTCATTCATCTCCCGCGTGTAGTGTGTTTGATTTCGTTGATGACCTAGGAACTGCAACATATATTATCCTCGCAACCACCTGCGGGTGGAGGGTAGAGCGGCGGTCTGGCTTCATGCAGGTCGGCGTTCAATCCCCGACCGTCCACAAGTGGTTGGGCACCATTCCTCTCCCCCGTCCCATCCCTAATTCTTATCCTGACCCTTTTGTAGTGGTTGGGCACCATTCCTCTCCCCCGTCCCATCCCTAATCCTTATCCTGACCCCTTCCCAGTGTTATAAAGTCGTGATGACTTGGCGCTTTCCCTTCATAGTTCCCTTCCCTTGACGTTAATTCTCCCTCTCCACCAAACAAGGCAATTAGAAGACAATAAAGTGCTAATACTTGGAAGGAATATGAGACAGACTATCAGGCTCTGGGCTAGGATGGAGGGAAGGGAATGGGGGGCTCAATCACTTGGATCATCGGGGAATCGAACGTCGACCA
Organism: Procambarus clarkii; assembly: GCF_040958095.1. Taxonomy (NCBI): domain Eukaryota; kingdom Metazoa; phylum Arthropoda; class Malacostraca; order Decapoda; family Cambaridae; genus Procambarus; species Procambarus clarkii. The sequence goes on along the minus strand of NC_091185.1, from coordinate 39,972,197 downwards.
GCAAGAAGCGGGGCCTCTTCATGCTCTCCTTTCTTATCCTCTCGTGCCCTTCCTCCCATCTCCATTTTACTAATTCTTCCCCTCTCTAATCCCCCCCTTTCTAATTCCTCCCCTCTCTAATTCCTCCCCTCTCCGTCCTCGCCGGAGGAGAGATTAACCAAACATTGGCATCAAAATTTAATACCGTCGTTAGGTTCCTTCCGATGATATTGGCAGTACAGCGGCCCTCGCTAATGATAGCAGCACTCGCTCACTATAGCGCCCCTCGCTAATGATAGCAGCCCTCCCTCACTATAGCGCCCTTTGCCTGTGATAGAAAGCCTCGCTGAGTATAGCAGCCATGGCTCAGGTTAGCGGCGGCTGCACTCAATCATGTGTAGTAATGAGGAGAGCGGTATTAACAAGGCTCTGAATCATGTGTTCAGGGAGACAAATGTGTAATGTTATGTTGGTTTATGCTGGCGGAATGTGGGAGTGAGAATGTTGTTGTATTTGTTGTATTCTGCGTGTATGTACTCACCTAGTTGTGTTTGCGTGGGTTAAGCTCTGGCTCTTTGGTCCCGCCTCTCAGCAGTCAATCAACTGGTGTACAGATTTCTGAGCCTACTGGGCTCTATCATTTCTACATTATAAACTGTGTATGGAGTCAGCCTCCACCACATCACTGCCTAATGCATTCCATCCGTTAACTACGCTGACACTAAACAAGTGCTTTCTAACGTCCCTGTGGCTCATTTGAGTACTCAGTCTCCACCTGTGTCCCCTTGTTCGTGTTACCCCCGTGTTAAACAGTTTATCCTTATCTACCCTGTCAATTCCTCTGAGAATTTTATAGGTAGTGATCATGTCTCCCCGACCTCTTCTGTCTTCGAGTGTCGTGATGTTTAGTTCAAGTAATCTATCCTCTTAGCTCATACCTCTCAGCTCGGAGACTAGCCAGGTGGAATTCCAATACGTTTTGTGTTTGAATAGACGTGGACTCCATGCTGGAGCTGCATATTCCAGTATGGGTCTGACATATGTGGTATATAAGGTTCTGAATATTTCCTTACACAAGTCTCAGAAGGCAGTTCTTATGTTGGCCAGCCTTGCATACGCCGCTGATGTTATCCTTTTGATGTTGTCTTCAGGGGGACAGGTCCGGTAAAATGTACCGGGCAGAGCGACTATGCCTGTACCGGGCAGAGCGACTATGCCTGTACCGGGCAGATGGACTGTGCCTGTACCGGGCAGAGCGACTATGCCTGTACCGGGCAGATGTACTGTGGCTGTACCGGGCAGAGGGACTGTGCCTGTACCGGGCAGATGGACTGTGGCTGTACCGGGCAGAGGGACTGTGCCTGTACCGGGCAGAGGGACTGTGCCTGTACCGGGCAGATGGACTGTGGCTGTACCGGGCAGAGGGACTGTGCCTGTACCGGGCAGAGCGACTATGCCTGTACCGGGCAGATGGACTGTGCCTGTACCGGGCAGATGGACTGTGGCTGTACCGGGCAGAGGGACTGTGGCTGTACCGGGCAGAGCGACTATGCCTGTACCGGGCAGATGGACTGTGCCTGTACCGGGCAGATGGACTGTGGCTGTACCGGGCAGAGGGACTGTGCCTGTACCGGGCAGATGGACTGTGGCTGTACCGGGCAGAGGGACTGTGCCTGTACCGGGCAGAGCGACTATGCCTGTACCGGGCAGATGGACTGTGCCTGTACCGGGCAGATGGACTGTGGCTGTACCGGGTAGAGGGACTGTGGCTGTACCGGGCAGATGGACTGTGGCTGTACCGGGCAGAGGGACTGTGCCTGTACCGGGCAGAGGTACTGTGCCTGTACCGGGCAGAGGGACTGTGGCTGTACCGGGCAGAGGGACTGTGGCTGTACCGGGCAGAGCGACTATGCCTGTACCGGGCAGATGGACTGTGCCTGTACCGGGCAGATGGACTGTGGCTGTACCGGGCAGAGGGACTGTGCCTGTACCGGGCAGATGGACTGTGGCTGTACCGGGCAGAGGGACTGTGCCTGTACCGGGCAGAGCGACTATGCCTGTACCGGGCAGATGGACTGTGCCTGTACCGGGCAGATGGACTGTGGCTGTACCGGGTAGAGGGACTGTGGCTGTACCGGGCAGATGGACTGTGGCTGTACCGGGCAGAGGGACTGTGCCTGTACCGGGCAGAGGTACTGTGCCTGTACCGGGCAGAGGGACTGTGGCTGTACCGGGCAGAGGGACTGTGCCTGTACCGGGCAGAGGGACTGTGGCTGTACCGGGCAGAGGGACTGTGCCTGTACCGGGCAGAGGGACTGTGCCTGTACCGGGCAGAGGGACTGTGGCTGTACCGGGCAGAGGGACTGTGGCAGTACCGGGCAGAGGGACTGTGCCTGTACCGGGCAGAGGGACTGTGGCTGTACCGGGCAGAGGGACTGTGCCTGTACCGGGCAGAGGGACTGTGCCTGTACCGGGCAGAGGGACTGTGGCTGTACCGGGCCGATGGACTGTGCCTGTACCGGGTAGAGGGACTGTGGCTGTACCGGGTAGAGGGACTGTGGCTGTACCGGGTAGAGGGACTGTGCCTGTACCGGGTAGAGGGACTGTGGCTGTACCGGGTAGAGGGACTGTGCCTGTACCGGGTAGAGGGACTGTGCCGGTACCGGGCAGAGGGACTGTGCCGGTACCGGGCAGAGGGACTGTGGCTGTACCGGGTAGAGGGACTGTGGCTGTACCGGGCAGAGGGACTGTGGCTGTACCGGGTAGAGGGACTGTGGCTGTACCGGGTAGAGGGACTGTGGCTGTACCGGGTAGAGGGACTGTGGCTGTACCGGGCAGAGGGACTGTGGCTGTACCGGGTAGAGGGACTGTGGCTCTACCGGGTAGAGGGACTGTGGCTGTACCGGGTAGAGGGACTGTGGCTGTACCGGGTAGAGGGACTGTGGCTGTACCGGGTAGAGGGACTGTAGCTGTACCGGGCAGAGGGACTGTAGCTGTACCGGGCAGAGGGACTGTGGCTGTACCGGGTAGAGGGACTGTGGCTGTTCCAGGCAGAGGTACTGTGCCTGTACCGGGCCGAGGGACCGATGGACTGATATTTGCAGTGTGATATTTGAGCTTGAAGGAAAAAAATATTCATGTAAGAGGAATATCTAGACTATACATTACAACGTGTATGGGAAGCTTCGGGAGGCAAGTGTGGCGTTGAGGCCGTCATGCGTAGTCCCCGAGCACCTGAGGGACACTGACGAGGTGACTGGCGTGAGGGGGACTTACACCCCCAGAAGGTGACGTCACTTTTGTCATGGTGGGCTGTAACGAGCCGCCGGCGGCGCAAGTGACAATTTTCATAGCCGTAACCATCAGCCTTTACGTCACCTGGCTGTACCTGTGGTGGGCTTTCGGGTGAGGATGTCCGTACCCTGATAGGGTTGTGCGTACCCTGATGGGGTTGTGCGTACCCTGATAGGGTTGTGCGTACCCTGATAGGGTTGTCTATAACATTCGTCTGGAACTTGGTGACTCTCCATTACGGTCGTTTTATGGGGTATTGATACGTCTAGAGGAAGTGTAGTGATTAACCTTCCCATGATGGTGAGAGTGACGGAGGTTAGAGTGACGCAGGTTAGAGTGACGGAGGTTAGAGTGACGCAGGTTAGAGTGACGAAGGTTAGAGTGACGAAGGTTAGAGTGACGAAGGTTAGAGTGACGGAGGTTAGAGTGACGAAGGTTAGAGTGATGAAGGTTAGAGTGACGAAGGTTAGAGTGACGAAGGTTAGAGTGACGAAGGTTAGAGTGACGGAGGTTAGAGTGACGCAGGTTAGAGTGACGAAGGTTAGAGTGACGAAGGTTAGAGTGACGCAGGTTAGAGTGACGGAGGTTAGAGTGACGCAGGTTAGAGTGACGAAGGTTAGAGTGACGAAGGTTAGAGTGACGAAGGTTAGAGTGACGCAGGTTAGAGTGACGGAGGTTAGAGTGACGCAGGTTAGAGTGACGAAGGTTAGAGTGACGAAGGTTAGAGTGACGCAGGTTAGAGTGACGGAGGTTAGAGTGACGCAGGTTAGAGTGACGAAGGTTAGAGTGACGAAGGTTAGAGTGACGAAGGTTAGAGTGACGAAGGTTAGAGTGACGCAGGTTAGAGTGACGGAGGTTAGAGTGACGCAGGTTAGAGTGACGAAGGTTAGAGTGACGAAGGTAAGAGTGACGAAGGTTAGAGTGACGAAGGTTAGAGTGACGAAGGTTAGAGTGACGAAGGTTAGAGTGACGAAGGTTAGAGTGACGAAGGTTAGAGTGACGAAGGTTAGAGTGACGAAGGTTAGAGTGACGGAGGTTAGAGTGACGAAGGTTAGAGTGACGAAGGTTAGAGTGATGAAGGTTAGAGTGACGGAGGTTAGAGTGACGAAGGTTAGAGTGACGAAGGTTAGAGTGACGAAGGCTAGAGTGACGGAGGTTAGAGTGACGAAGGTTAGAGTGACGAAGGTTAGAGTGACGAAGGTTAGAGTGACGGAGGTTAGAGTAACGAAGGTTAGAGTGACGGAGGTTAGAGTGACGAAGGTTAGAGTGACGGAGGTTAGAGTGACGAAGGTTAGAGTGACGAAGGTTAGAGTGACGAAGGTTAGAGTGACGGAGGTTAGAGTGACGAAGGTTAGAGTGACGGAGGTTAGAGTGACGAAAGTTAGAGTGACGAAAGTTAGAGTGACTAAAGAAAGAAGACAAGGGACGTAGAAAAGGTTTCCCGGTTATGTTGAGGAAATATGTGACATATTACATGTTCTATTTAGGATAAAGTGAAGTGTTATCCAGCCGTTGAGGGAGTAGGTAATCCTGTTCTGGGTCGAAAAAGGATTCCCCAATCCCTTCCCTTCACTATCACCATCTTTATCACCTACTCTCTCTCTCTCTCTCTCTCTCTCTCTCTCTCTCTCTCTCTCTCTCTCTCTCTCTCTCTCTCTCTCTCTCTCTCTCTCTCTCTCTCTCTCTCTCTCTCTCTCTCTCTCTCTCTCTCTCTCTCAATCTCTCTCTCTCTCTCTCTCTCTCTCTCTCTCTCTCTCTCTCTCTCTCTCTCTCTCTCTCTCTCTCTCTCTCTCTCTCTCTCTCTCTCTCTCTCTCTCAATCTCTCTCTCTCTCTCTCTCTCTCTCTCTCTCTCTCTCTCTCTCTCTCTCTCTCTCTCTCTCTCTCTCTCTCTCTCTCTCTCTCTCTCTCTCTCTCCTCTCTCTCTCTCTCTCTCTCTCTCTCTCTCTCTCTCTCTCTCTCTCTCTCTCTCTCTCTCTCTCTCTCTCTCTCTCTCTCTCTCTCTCTCTCTCTCTCTCTCTCTCCTCTCTCTCTCTCTCTCCCTCTCTCTCTCTCTCTCTCTCTCTCTCTCTCTCTCTCTCTCTCTCCTCTCTCTCTCTCTCTCTCTCTCTCTCTCTCTCTCTCTCTCTCTCTCTCTCTCTCTCTCTCTCTCTCTCTCTCTCTCTCTCTCTCTCTCTCTCTCTCTCTCTCTCTCTCTCTCTCTCTCTCTCTCTCTCTCTCTCTCTCTCTCTCTCTCTCTCCTCTCTCTCTCTCTCTCTCTCTCTCTCTCTCTCTCTCTCTCTCTCTCTCTCTCTCTCTCTCTCTCTCTCTCTCTCTCTCTCTCTCTCTCTCTCTCTCTCTCTCTCTCTCTCTCTCTCTCTCTCTCTCTCTCTCCCTCTCTCTCTCTCTCTCCTCTCTCTCTCTCTCTCTCTCTCTCTCTCCTCTCTCTCTCTCTCTCTCTCTCTCTCTCTCTCTCTCCTCTCTCTCTCTCTCTCTCTCTCTCTCTCTCTCTCTCTCTCTCTCTCTCTCTCTCTCTCTCTCTCTCTCTCTCTCTCTCTCTCTCCTCTCTCTCTCTCTCTCTCTCTCTCTCTCTCTCTCTCTCTCTCTCTCTCTCTCTCTCTCTCTCTCTCTCTCTCTCTCTCTCTCTCTCTCTCTCTCTCTCTCTCTCAATCTCTCTCTCTCTCTCTCTCTCTCTCTCTCTCTCTCTCTCTCTCTCTCTCTCTCTCTCTCTCTCTCTCTCTCTCTCTCTCTCTCTCTCTCTCTCTCTCTCTCAATCTCTCTCTCTCTCTCTCTCTCTCTCTCTCTCTCTCTCTCTCTCTCTCTCTCTCTCTCTCTCTCTCTCTCTCTCTCTCTCTCTCTCTCTCTCCCTCTCTCTCTCTCTCTCTCTCTCTCTCTCTCTCTCTCCTCTCTCTCTCTCTCTCTCTCTCTCTCTCTCTCTCTCTCTCTCTCTCTCTCTCTCTCTCTCTCTCTCTCCTCTTTTTCTCTGTCTCCCTCTCTCTCTCTCTCTCCTCTCTCTCTCTCTCTCTCTCTCTCTCTCTCTCTCTCTCTCTCTCTCTCTCTCTCTCTCTCTCTCTCTCTCTCTCTCTCTCCCTCTCTCTCTCTCTCTCCCTCTCTCTCTCTCTCTCTCTCTCTCTCTCTCTCTCTCTCTCTCTCTCTCTCTCTCTCTCTCTCTCTCTCTCTCTCTCTCTCTCCCTCTCTCTCTCTCTCTCTCTCTCTCTCTCTCTCTCTCTCTCTCTCTCTCTCTCTCTCTCTCTCTCTCTCCTCTCTCTCTCTCTCTCTCTCTCTCTCTCTCTCTCTCTCTCCCTCTCTCTCTCTCTCTCTCTCTCTCTCTCTCTCTCTCTCTCTCTCTCTCTCTCTCTCTCTCTCTCTCTCTCTCTCTCTCTCTCTCTCTCTCTCTCTCTCTCTCATACTGTCTTCGGCCGCCTCCTTTCTCTCAATCTTCTCGCCATTAGCACATCCAATGAACAAAGTTTTCCATTTCTTCGCCAAGGCTTTTTTCCTACTTCCTTTTTTATTCTGTTTATTTGAGAAATAATTTATTGTTTATATATTTCCGAGTAATTATGTGTATATATTATGTTCAGAATGTTGAAACTGTTCATAGTTCTGACGTCTGAGTGGACAGCGCTCGGGATTTGTAGTCTTGAGGGTTCGATCCCCGGCGGAGGCGGAAACAAATGGGCAGCGTTTCTTTCACCCTGATAGCCTTGCTCACCTAGCAGTAAATAGGTACCTGGAAGTTAGACAGCTGCTACGGGCTGAAACCTCACACCCCAGAAGTGACTCGAACCCATACTGTCAGGAGTACTATGCATCTGAATTTTCGGTTGCACGTATGCCTGGGACCATTCAGGCATGTTTGCATTTGTGTTCCTCACGTGTGCCCCACAAAATGAGGTGATTTGATAAAATACTATGCCAAAGATTACCATCAGAGCGCCGTAGAAATGGTTGGGTAAATAGCATCGGCTACCATCATCTTTTGAACGGTCGTGATGATCGAGTGGTGAAGGTGTCCTGTATGCCAGATGTGTCGTGCTCCTGGCAGTATGGGTTCGAGTCGCTTCTGGGGTTATATATATATATATATATATATATATATATATATATATATATATATATATATATATATATATATATATATATATATATATATATATATATATATATATGAATGAAAACTCACACCCCAGAAGTGACTCGAACCCATACTCCCAGAAGCAACGCAACTGGTAACTTCAGGGCGCCTTAATCCGCTTGACCATCACGTATGGGTTCGAGTCACTTCTGGGGTGTGAGTTTTCATTCGCATATAGTCCTGGGGACCATTCAGGCTTGTTCGCATATATATATATATATATATATATATATATATATATATATATATATATATATATATATGTCGTACCTAGCAGCCAGAACGCACTTCTCGGCCTACTATGCAAGGCCCGATTTGCCTAATAGGCCGAGTGATTTTCTTTTTTTTAACAAATTATTTCCAATTGATTTATTTGAATTATTATTATTATATTATATTAAGAACATAATTTATTGACTTAGTTATGTTAGACTGGGTTGGGTTATGCTAGGTTAGGTTAGGTTAGGTTAGGTAGGGTTGGTTAGGTTCGGTCATATATCTACGTTAATTTTAACTCCAATAAAAAAAAAATTGTCCTCATACATAATGAAATGGGTAGCTTTATCATTTCATAAGAAAAAAATTAGAGAAAATATATTAATTCAGGAAAACTTGGCTTATTATTCAAATCAGGCCTTGCATAGTAGGCTGAGAAGTGCGTTCTGGCTACTAGGTACGACACACACACACACACACACACACACACACACACACACACACACACACACACACACACACACACACCACACACACACATATATATATATATATATATATATATATATATATATATATATATATATATATATATAATATATATATATATATATATATATATATATATATATATATATATATATATATATATATATATTAGTATATTTTGGTAGCAGTCTTTCCTGTAGACATATATTATTAAATATGACCGAAAAAGTAAGATTAATAATTCTAACACGAATTTTCTCAATCTTTCGTACATTACGCTTCACTGTTGGAGGTAAATCAAAAATCAATTCTCCAAAATTCATTTTTATTTCTAGTCTGACGCGACACGGGCGCGTTTCGTAAAACTTATTACATTTTCAAAGACTTTAGTTCACAAATACACAACTGATTAGAACTTACGTATCTCCGATTTTATATCTACATTTGAGTGAGGTGGGAGGGGTGATGTGGCATTAACACAAGACAGAACAAGAGGGGATATTAATAGGGTATAAAAGTATCAACACAAGACAGAACACAAACAATGGGTATTAAATAGAAGTGTTTGTAGAAAGCCTATTCGTCCATATTTCTTGATGCTTCTATATTGGAGCGGAGTCTTGAGGTGGGTAGAATATAGTTGTGCAATAATTGGCTGTTGATTGCTGGTGTTGACTTCTTGATGTATAGTGCCTCGCAAACGTCAAGCCGCCTGCTATCGCTGTATCTATCGATGATTTCTGTGTTGTTTACTAGGATTTCTCTGGCGATGGTTTGGTTGTGGGAAGAGATTATATGTTCCTTAATGGAGCCCTGTTGCTTATGCATCGTTAAACGCCTAGAAAGAGATGTTGTTGTCTTGCCTATATACTGGGTTTTTTGGAGCTTACAGTCCCCAAGTGGGCATTTGAAGGCATAGACGACGTTAGTCTCTTTTAAAGCGTTCTGTTTTGTGTCTGGAGAGTTTCTCATGAGTAGGCTGGCCGTTTTTCTGGTTTTATAGTAAATCGTCAGTTGTATCCTCTGATTTTTGTCTGTAGGGATAACGTTTCTATTAACAATATCTTTCAGGACCCTTTCCTCCGTTTTATGAGCTGTGGAAAAGAAGTTCCTGTAAAATAGTCTAATAGGGGGTATAGGTGTTGTGTTAGTTGTCTCTTCAGAGGTTGCATGGCTTTTCACTTTCCTTCTTATGATGTCTTCGATGAAACCATTGGAGAAGCCGTTATTGACTAGGACCTGCCTTACCCTACAGAGTTCTTCGTCGACTTGCTTCCATTCTGAGCTGTGGCTGAGAGCACGGTCGACATATGCGTTAACAACACTCCTCTTGTACCTGTCAGGGCAGTCGCTGTTGGCATTTAGGCACATTCCTATGTTTGTTTCCTTAGTGTAGACTGCAGTGTGGAAACCTCCGCCCTTTTCCATGACTGTTACATCTAGAAAGGGCAGCTTCCCATCCTTTTCCATCTCGTAAGTGAAACGCAGCACGGAACTCTGCTCAAATGCCTCCTTCAGCTCCTGCAGATGTCTAACATCAGGTACCTGTGTAAAAATGTCGTCAACATACCTGCAGTATATGGCCGGTTTCAAGTTCATGTCGACTAAGACTTTTGGCTCGATGGTACCCATGTAGAAGTTTGCAAACAGGACACCTAGGGGAGAACCCATGGCGACCCCATCTACTTGCTTATACATGTGCCCATCCGGGCTCAAGAAGGGTGCCTCTTTAGTACAAGCTTGGAGTAGTTTCCTCAGAATATTTTCTGGCATGTCAAGAGGAGTACAGGCTGGATCACGATACACTCTGTCGGCTATCATTCCGATTGTCTCGTCCACAGGTACGTTGGTAAACAGCGATTCTACGTCCAACGAGGCTCTTATCCCTGTGGCCCGTGTGCCCCGCAGTAAGTCAACAAATTCCTTTGGAGACTTCAGGCTGAAGGTGCAAGGAACATAAGGAGTCAGCAGGCCGTTGAGTCGCTTCGCCAGTCTGTACGTGGGTGTGGGTATCTGGCTAATGACCCAGAGTTCGTGTGTTATGACGAACTATGTTATGTTATGACGAACTACGAAGTTATGACGTTCGTGCTAATGACCCAGAGTTCATGTGTTAGAATTATTAATCTTACTTTTTCGGTCATATTTAATAATATATATATATATATATATATATATATATATATATATATATATATATATATATATATATATATATATATATATATATATATATATATATATATATATATATATATATATATATACATTATTATATTTCAGTGATGAGAATATCAGACCATTTGGGAAGGTATCGGACGAGGGAGTTTGGAATAGCAAGTATGACGAGGAGACGGAAATGAGAGATAGTGGGGAGGACGAGGGAACAAGAGAGGAGGTAATGGTGGGGAAGGACGGGGGACAGAGGAGTGGGGAATGGTGGGAAGGAAGAGATGATGTTGGAGTGGGGAATGGTGGAGAGGACGAGGGGACGGTGGAGTGGGGAATGGTTGGGAGGCCGAGGAGACGGGTGAGGGGGGAATGGTGGGGAGGACTGGGGTACAGGAAAGGTTGCTGTGGCTCAGCAACGCACATGCTTTGCTGAGCCACAGCAACGCCTGGCCGGGTACTGCTAGTAGATATATAAAAAGACGCGCCTATTCGAATGCAACGTTGTCTCAAAATTTCAAAACAATCGGTAAAGAGGTTTCAAAGATTTCCTTCAGATGGAAAACACATGAAAAACCAAGTTTTTCCGAAGAAAGCATGTTTTTTATCCGTCACAGACGTGGCATCTATAAAGAATGTAAATAAAAACCTGGCCGGATGCGAATGGAACGTTGTGTGAATTTTTCAAAGCAATCGGTGAAGAACTTTCGGAGATTAGCGATTTTGAACAAACGAACATTTCCATTTTTATTTATATAGATAATCTATATAAAATGAAAATGTAAATATAAGGTCCGATGTCTTCCCAAATGATCTGATGTTCCCATCAATAAATTTGGAACATCAAGTGATCTGATGTTCCCATCACTGAAATATAAAAAAACAGTATAAAATTAAATGAAAATATGGAAAAAAACAAATAAACTATACTCATAAAATGAACGATATGGTAAACAACACAGCTCAATTCCAACACAATGTCACACATAATAATTCAATAAAAAAACAATTATATCGAAATCTATGAAAATAAAATATATCAATGCAATCGGAAACACTGAACTGGAATTCGTGACATATTTAGTATACCGTGCATGTTGCTATTATGTGCAACAGATGGCGCTGTTTTTAAAAAACGCATGTTTTTATCCGTCACAGACATCTATATCTACATCTATATGTAATGTATATACAAACCTGGCCGGATGCGAATGAAACGTTGTGTGAACATTTCAAAGCAATAGGTGAAGAACTTTCGGAGATTAGCGATTTTGAACAAACGAACATTTCCATTTTTATTTACATACTAGCAGTACCCGTAACAGCAACCTTCCCTGTCACGCAGTCCTCCCCACTATTCCCCCCTCACCCGTCTCCTCGGCTTCCCAACCATTCCCCACTCCACTGTCCCCTCGTCCTCCCCACCATTCCCTACTCCAAAATCATCTCTTACTTCCCACCATTCCCCATTCCCGTGTCCCCCGTCCTTCCCCACCATTACCCGCTCTCTTGTTCCCTCGTCCTCCCCACTATCTCTCACTTCCGTCTCCTCGTCATACTTGCTATTCCCAACTCCCTCGTCCGATGCCTTCCCAAATGGTCTTATGTTCCCATCAGAAAATTCCCAACTCCCTCGTCCGATGCCTTCCCAAATGATCTTATGTTCCCATCAGAAAATTGGGAGCATCAAGTGATCTGATGTTCCCATCACTGAAATATACCCTTCCTCTTGTACCCTTCCTCCTGTACCCTTCCTCCTGTACCCTTCCCCCTGTACCCTTCCTCTTGTACCCTTCCCCCTGTACCCTTCCTCTTGTACCCTTCCCTTTATACCCTTCCTCCTGTACCCTTCCTCCTACCCTTCCTCCTGTACCCTTCCTCCTGCACACTTCCTCCTGTACCCTTCCTCCTGTACCCTTCCTCCTGTACACTTCCTCCTGTACCCTTCCTCCTGTACCCTTCCTCCTGTACCCTTCCTCTTGTACCCTTCCCCCTGTACCCTTCCTCTTGTACCCTTCCCCCTGTACCCTTCCTCTTGTACCCTTCCCTTTGTACCCTTCCTCCTGTACACTTCCTCCTGTACCCTTCCCCCTGTACCCTTCCTCTTGTACCCTTCCCTTTGTACCCTTCCTCCTGTAGTCTTCCTCCTGTACCCTTCCCCCTTGTACCCTTCCTCCTGTACCCTTCCTCCTGTCCCTTTCCTCCTGTACCCTTCCTTCTGTACCCTTCCCCCTGTACCCTTCCTCTTGTACCCTTCCCTTTGTACCCTTCCTCCTGTACCCTTCCTCCTGTACCCTTTCTCCTGTACCCTTCCTCACACTGACATAGACAAATAGTTGATTATATAAGAGAGGGTATAAAAAGAGTGAGAAAAGAGAAAGACAGAGACAGAGAAGTAGACAGAAAGAACCTCCATAACAAAACTAATCAGCGCCCCAAACAGAATGTCAACAGAAACTGAGAGACTTCCAGATTAACACACACTGAACAAACCCCTCCCCCACCCCCACCCCCCACCCCCATTTTCTCTCACCTGAGGCAAGGACCTTTGTCTCTACCAAGGTGGAGGCGGATCTCTCTTATTGAATATTCTCACCAATATTTAACATGTTTTTTTAATAATTTTTTATTGGATCCCTAATAATATAAGACTTTCCTCGATCACTGAAACTTGTGCGTCGTTGGTGGTTATTGTGTTGTCCGTGGTCAATGTTGGGGTTGTTGTTGTGGTCAATGTTGGGGTTGTTGTTGTGGTTAATGTTGTGGGTAATGTTGTGGTTAATGTTGTGATTAATGTTGTGGTTAATGTTGGGGTTAATATTGTATTTATTGTGGGTAATGTTGTGGTCAATGTTGTGGATGTTGTGAAAAATATGGTGATCAATGTCGTGGTTATTGTGACTGTTACGGACCCGAGCCCAGCGTCCGAGCACGGAGCAGTGACGACCGCGCCATCTGTGGGTCAGCTCCCGAAACCCCCTCCAAATGGACGACGCCATCTGGTGAGGACAGGATATACCGGCCACAGGGGCTGGTTTCCCGTCCTGATCAGCTTGTGACATAGCCGCTGCTGACCTCTGGTGAGGTGACGCTTAGACAGCAACGCCATCTATGGAGCGGATAGGTGGACGTTTGTGTCTAAGCCTGTGAGTGAGGTGCCCTAGAGTGTCATCAGTACTAATGACGTGTCTGATTACAGAGTCGACCTGGGACTGCTGTAATGGACATTGGATCAGTCTACCCAAGGCAGCCGGAGAACCTCCATGCATCTGCTGAAGCTGTGAGTCACCCCCCCGGATGAACACTGTTGTGTTAGCCTGCCTGTGAGGTGGCAGAACCAGGGATTGTTGTACCCGAGGCTGACTGGTGGAGAAGACTAGCCACTGGGGTGTTGTGGTGAGGAGAGTGATCTGTGAAATCACACGAGGCTCCTGCCTAGGGCTCGCAACCCTAGTATCGGTCGTGGAGTGGCCTAACCAGCGGAACCGATTGGAACCTGCCAGCTACAGGCTGGATTTGTGGTTGAAGGCCTCCACGACGGTGCCCCCAGTGGAACTGTGATTTGGCTGGCCTGTGGCCAGGGTAGACTCAAGAGAATCGAAGGATTCAACGTGAGGCCACAAGAAGAGGACCAAGGGCTAAGCATCGTTGAGCACCGTGGAACACTCCGCGTCTTCAGAGGAAGACCATATTGTATATTCAAGTGTTTATACCCCCCATGTGTGATAATTTATATATTTATTTATTGGTGATGGTAATTATATATTTAAGTTTAGTGTCTTTGTCTCCCTTCCCCTTTAATTTGCTTGTGTTACGGAACGCACCCCTTGAAAGCCACTACTAGCTTGGAGCCGGATACCCAAGCTCTACTAACATCAAAGAACCCAGTTGCGACCCAATAGGGCCGTAACAGTGACCAATATGGTGGTGAATGTCGTGGTTGTTGTGACCAATATGGTGGTGAATGTCGTGGTATTTGTGACCAATATGGTGGTCAATGTCATGGTAGTTGTGACCAATATGGTGGTCAATGTCGTGGTTGTTGTGACGAATATGGTGGTCAATGTCGTGGTCGTTGTGACCAATATAGTGGTCAATGTTGTGACCAATATAGTGGTCAATGTTGTGACCAATATAGTGGTCAATGTTGTGACCAATATAGTGGTCAATGTTGTGACCAACATGGTTGTCAATGTTGTGACCAATATGGTGTTCAATGTTGTGATCAATATAGTGGTCAATGTTGTGACCAATATAGTGGGCAATGTTGTGACCAATATAGTGGTCAATGTTGTGACCAACATGGTGGTCAATGTTGTGACCAATATAGTGGTCAGTGTTATGACCAACATGGTGGTCAATGTTGTGACCAATATAGTGGTCAATGTTGTGACCAACATGGTGGTCAATGTTGTGACCAATTTAGTGGTCAAGATCGTTATCTCGTTGATATTCATGATCTTGGTTAAGGCTGTAGTCAAAGTTATTGTGTATTTCATAGTCCAGATATAATATCAAGGTGGTGATCAAGGTTATGGTCAATGTCGAATTTCATTAGGGCCGTGGTTAAGGCTGTGGTCAAGGTCGTGGTCGATTAAGGTGGTGGTCAAGGCGAGGTCGTTTAAGGTCGTGGTTAAGACTGTGGTTAAAGCTGTGGTCATGGTCGAAGTCGATTAAGGCCGTGGTCAAGGTCAAAGTCATTTTAAGGCCGTGGTTTAGGTCGAAGTCGATTAAGGCCATGGTTAAGTCTGTGGTCATAGTCAAGGTCGATTGAGGCCGTGGTCAAGGCGAGGTCGTTTAAGGCCGTGGTCAAGGCGAGGTCGTTTAAGGCCGTGGTCAAGGCGAGGTCGTTTAAGGCCGTGGTCAAGGCGAGGTCGTTTAAGGCCGTGGTCAAGGCGAGGTCGTTTAAGGCCGTGGTCAAGGCGAGGTCGTTTAAGGCCGTGATCAAGGCGAGGTCGTTTAAGGCCGTGGTTAAGACTGTGGATCAAGTCGAAGTCGACTAAGGCCGTGGTTAAGGCTGTGGTCAAGTTGTAGAGAGGGCGAGCAATAACTACCAAACCATCCTAGTTAACGCCACTGATAACTGTGGCATAACATCAGACAATCAGACAACATCCGGGGGGCCTGAAGGCTGAGTGAACAACGTTCGGGATTCGTAGTCCTCAGGTTCCGGGTTCTATCCCCGGTGGAGGTGGAGCAAATGGGCAGAGTTTCTTTCACCCTGATGGTCCTGTTCACCCTAGCAGTAAATAGGTACCTGGGAGTAGACAGCTGCTACGGGCTGCTTCCTGGGGATGGGTAACAAAAAGGAGACCTGGTCGAGGACCGGGCCGCGGGGGCGCTAAGCCCCGAAATAAACTCAGGATAACCTTAAAATAACCTCAAGATAAACACCACTCAGGCAATATTAACCTCCACTCAGGCAATATTCACCTCCACTCAGGCAATATTCACCTCAACTCAGGCAATATTCACCTCCACTCAGGCAATATTCACCTCCACTCAGGCAATATTCACCTCCACTCAGGCAATATTCACCTCAACTCAGGCAATATTCACCTCAACTCAGGCAATATTCACCTCAACTCAGGCAATATTCACCTCCACTCAGGCAATATTCACCTCCACTCAGGCAATATTCACCTCCACTCAGGCAATATTCACCTCAACTCAGGCAATATTCACCTCAACTCAGGCAATATTCACCTCCACTCAGGCAATATTCACCTCCACTCAGGCAATATTCACCTCCACTCAGGCAATATTCACCTCCACTCAGGCAATATTCACCTCAACTCAGGCAATATTCACCTCCACTCAGGCAATATTCACCTCAACTCAGGCAATATTCACCTCAACTCAGGCAATATTCACCTCAACTCAGGCAATAGTTAACCTCCACTCAGGCAATACTCACCTCCACTCAGGCAATATTCACCTCCACCATGGAGGTAGGTAAACACTCAGGAGTCTGTACAACACCTGGCAAACATCTCAAGAATAAGGTTAATTACGTGTCTAAATATCCTCGGGTTCAGGGTACATCCTCCCTATGTCAGGGTAGAGCAGCTGAAGAAGGATGTGGAAGGGTAGGACTCATCTTCCACGATTTCTAGAAAGTATTCGATGCTGTCATGCTTAGAAAGACTCTTATTCAAACATAAAATATGTTAATATATCTGGAGAAATACTTCATGAATTTGAGACTGAGTTTCATAGTGAAAACAGAAACATCTTTGTAGAAGAAGGTAACAAGCAAGGGAACAAATTCTATGCAATAGAATCCTCTAAAGGATTCTAAAGAGTACCACAGGGCTCTGTACTTGGACCCACTCTGTTAATAATATATATATATATATATATATATATATATATATATATATATATATATATATACATATATATATATATATATATATATATATATATATATATATATATATATATATATATATATATATTTCATTGAATATGACCGCATATTCTGTATTTATTATTTTCTGGTTTAGGGCTTCTATCCCTCTAACTATTTTCTTAGCATCAGGGCTTAATTGAAATAGGAGTTCTCCAAAACTCATTTTCGTACTTTTAAGGTGAAGAAAAGAAGTGATTTACTATAGAGTGTATTACACTTATTTGTATAATTTGCACGACGTTTCGAACCTCCATGGTTCATTCTCAAGTGAACAGATCTTACAATACTAGTTGATTTTATACCCGCATTAGGTCAGGTGATAATACAATGAAGGTGAAAACATGGGGGGATACATAAGGGATAAACATAGGGGCTGCAGAAGGCTTATTGGCCCATACGAGGCATCTCCTATCTAAACACAAAGATTAATCCAGTGTAATTGGCCTGTTATGTTGGACATTGTCTTCTGTGTTGGCATCGATATGTTCTTGTCTTGTCCTTACTCTCATGGTGGGTAGAGTAAATAGTTCCGTGATTTGGGTGTTCATGGTAGGTCGCTCTATTCTTATGTGAATTGCCTCAAGAATTTGTAATCTTCTTGAATCTTGGGTTTTGTCTATTATGCAAGTATTCTTGTTCAACATTTCTCTTGTTAGAGTAATGTCATGGGCTTGTCTCATGTGATTCCTAGGGGCACCAGATTGAAGATGGCATGTCAAACGCCTCGTCAGCTTGGTCGACGTCATACCTATGTACTTAGATTGAAGGTTACATCCTTCGTGGGGGCAAGTGTACATGTATACAACGCTTGACTGCTGTAGAGGGTTCTCCGTCGGCTTCGGGCTGTTTTTGACGCATAATGACGCATAAACCAGGCAATGTTAAGACGCATAAACCAGGTAACCCACTACGCCCTATAATCAGCCAAATACCAACCCCAACTTATCACCTGGCAAAGAAACTCAATGAACTCCTAACTCCATACACTCCAAGTAAGTTTAGTCTACAATCATCAGCAGATTTCCTAGAATTGATCAAATCTACCCAGCCCGATGGAATCATCGCTTCCCTGGACGTTGAATCCCTTTTTACCAACGTCCCAGTCGACACAACCATAGGAATGATACTGGAGAGTATACAGAGACGAGAGCACCCCCAAATTAGACATACCTGAGCCACACTTGAAAAGTCTTCTCGAAGCATGTACAAAGGAAGCTCCTTTCATCAGTCCACAAGGAGACATGTATTTACAAATAGACGGAGTAGCAATGGGCTCCCCCTTAGGAGTTTTATTTGCTAATTTTTATATGGGAACCATCGAAGATAGGGTCTTCAGTAGCAGACAAAAACCAACTGTATACTGCCGTTATGTAGATGACATATTCGTAATAGTAAAAGACTCAGATGAACTAATTGACCTAAAAAGACACCTAGAGAGAGAGTCAGTACTCCGATTTACACATGAAAATAGTGAAAATAACAGTCTGCCATTCTTGGATGTACTAATAACAAAAACAGGAACCTCTTTAAGCACCAACGTATATACCAAGCCCACCAACATAGGATTATGCCTGAACGGTAAAAGTGAGTGCCCCCAAAGATACAAAGCCAGTGTTCTCAATGCTAATATTCGTCGAGCGCTTACCCACTGCTCTGAATGGAGCAACGTGAGTAGAGAGTTTGAAAGAGTAACTCAGGTATTGGTGAACAACGGATATAGCAACGCGGAAATAAACGCTGCTATAAGAAGACACTTGGACCGTTGGTATAATTCAGAACCTAGAACAGAAACCACAACACCCCCAATAAAATTATATTACAAATCAACCATGCACAGTGAACATATAAAAGAGGAAAGAATAATGAAAGAAATAATCCGTAAAGGAGTAAAAAGCACTACTCCTAACCAAAACATAAACCTGATAATATTCTACAAAACCAAGAAGACTTCCGAACTCCTTATCAAAAACAGCCCGAAGCCGACGGAGAACCCTCTACAGCAGTCAAGCGTTGTATACATGTACACTTGCCCCCACAAAGGATGTAACCTTCAATGTAAGTACATAGGTATGACGTCGACCAAGCTGACGAGGCGTTTGACATGCCATCTTCAATCTGGTGCCCCTAGGAATCACATGAGACAAGCCCATGACATTACTCTAACAAGAGAAATGTTAAACAAGAATACTTGCATAATAGACAAAACCCAAGATTCAAGATTACAAATTCTTGAGGCAATTCACATAAGAATAGAGCGACCTACCATGAACACCCAAATCACGGAACTATTTACTCTACCCACCATGAGAGTAAGGACAAGACAAGAACATATCGATGCCAACACAGAAGACAATGTCCAACATAACAGGCCAATTACACTGGATTAATCTTTGTGTTTAGATAGGAGATGCCTCGTATGGGCCAATAAGCCTTCTGCAGCCCCTATGTTTATCCCTTATGTATCCCCCCATGTTTTCACCTTCATTGTATTATCACCTGACCTAATGCGGGTATAAAATCAACTAGTATTGTAAGATCTGTTCACTTGAGAATGAACCATGGAGGTTCGAAACGTCGTGCAAATTATACAAATAAGTGTAATACACTCTATAGTAAATCACTTCTTTTCTTCACCTTAAAAGTACGAAAATGAGTTTTGGAGAACTCCTATTTCAATTAAGCCCTGATGCTAAGAAAATAGTTAGAGGGATAGAAGCCCTAAACCAGAAAATAATAAATACAGAATATGCGGTCATATTCAATGAAACATGTTTGAAAGAAAACCTGCTGCCAGTATACACCAATATATATATATATATATATATATATATATATATATATATATATATATATATATATATATATATATATATATATATATATATATATATATATATATATTGTTGGGGCTTCAACCTCTCTATTATTCTCTACCCTTACTCTGGGGTGAGCAATAGTTACGCTCAAGGTAACTCACCGTAGCCCTGCGGGTCTTCCCTCGATCCTCACGGCGCCACTGCACGCCAGGAGAGTCTCCCAGTCAATCTTAACGGCCTCTTATTAAGAAAGAGTGAGAACACGACTCGTTCACGTCGACTGTCGTGTGCCCTCCCCAACAATAGGGCTCTACGGTTAATCACAAGGTCGCCAACTGGTGTTTAAGGTGGCCAGTAACACCCTCAGTGGACTGGTGTATTCAGTGGTAGCCTTGGCAAGGTCACACTCAAAGATCAGGAATCAGGCAGGTACTTATTATTATCACTCTATGTTTACCAGTATAATATAGCCACAAGATCAATGGAGGGAATGATAAAAACACTAAGATAGTTTTGTATTTTACTTAAAATGTATGAAAGATGTCACAAGGCCACACAATAATCTATAAATCAACTGATCCTGACTCGGCTGGTAATTCCCACGGATATTATGCGATCACTAGAGGGCAACACTCTCCCCTCCTCATCAAGTGTCAAGAACAGCTGATTGCAATGGCCTCTCCGCGCGAACTTGGCTTGTTTTCTAGATTCACGCGCGCTGTTTCTTTAAAATTTCCAATATTACTAGAAACTCGCACACTCGATATTGGCACAAATAAACCGTATTACTCAGTTACACTGTACTCAAGCTCAAACAGTCTTTTCTACAATCAATGCTATGATGATTCACTGTAATGGCTTCACATTGTTATTTATCCAACAATATATTATGAAATACTAACACTGGAGTTTTCAGTACTTTCTCTCGTGGGCGATAACGCAATAATTCACTGTACTCACAAATGATTATTCACTGAATGAACATAGACATATATATGGTATATAAATCAATCATCAATACATGGAAAATAAATAGTTTCTGGGCACATAGCCTAACCTCCAAATACTGGCATAATCTTATATATAATTTACCACTATCTGTTCATATCAAAATCTATAGAAAGATATACACAACACAGTAAATTTATCACTGGTTCCTGGTGCCTGTACACACCAATAATCAACATAAATAATACAAGTACTCTTGATAGTACTGTCTAGCACCCTGGTGCTTTACCGGGACATAGGTGAGACTTGCTCACGACATATAAAATCTTCAGGCTAGATAATATAGCCAAATAATATAGCTCACTAAAGGGGAATGGGGAGGGAACTAGAACCACCTACTTCACCCTATCCTCCGATGAGAGTCGAGATGTAGCTCCTGGTCCTCGTGTCGGGAACGCCCCCACACTTCACGTCGTCGTGTCCTACCAGAGCCTCTCGTCGTCCCACCGTTTAGCGCGTCGTCTCCGTGCCTCCTCACTGCAGGTCCGTCCTCCTCCTTGACTTCTTGAAGGTTGGAGTCGGTCTCCTGGCCGTCGTCTTCTCCCAGCAACGGCTGTCGCCTACGTCTCAGCTACAGTCGTCCGGTTTCCCCAAATAGTCCTCTCTTCCTCAGCTACCCAGTGGCTCTGTCAGCCACTACGCTGTCACGAACTGGTGAATTGCCACAGACGTCAACATACGTCACTGCACGGCTTCACTGCAACTGGCACAGTACCTGACTGGAGCACTTGTTGCTCAAATAACCGTCAATTCCCTCTTCTGGTTCAACACATGAACTAGGGAAGACTTCTCAGAGTACTGGCGGACTTCAGGTGACGCGTAAATCCACGGTAGTGGGAAACAGCTGTCCGACAGACAGGACCACTCGTCGCACGTCCGACCTCTATGACGTGTCGTGTATGACTGCTGGCGCCAGCCCGGCGCGCGGACTGGACCCCCTTCCTTCGTGACGTCACTTTTACTACGGGAAGTTTTCATTGGCTCCCGGTGCCACATTGCTGTCGGTGACCAATCCGGTGCCACTGACGTCACACGGTTTTGGCGGGAGATCAGAGAGGCCAGCGCCATCTTGGCTCCCTAAAGGGCCTAAACCACAGGCCAAAATATTACTATTTCACAAATTTCTCGGCTCTCCGAGAACACTTCACTCTCTCCCATATATCAAATTGTAGCCTGCAACGTAGAGAACGCTTGGGAAAAGTAGACATGACTCTTACTGCAGGCGTGGGAGAATTATAAGGGGGGGAACTCCGTCACATACCCCTCCCCTTAAAATAAGAGTCATGTCTCGTTAGTGTATGCGAGATAGGGCGTCCGCTACTGCGTCGTCCTTCCCCTTGATGTGCTTGACCTTGATCCTTGTCCGACTCTCAGTGCGGGTGAGACTGGTGCCGTCCGCCCTGGACCACTTACTTTCCTCCTCCTGGAGTTCTCGGTCCCTCGGTACACTCAGACCCGTCTTCCGCTGGGTTTCTCGGGTATCCGTTCCGTCCTGCTTGGCGGCTCTTCCTTCCACAGTGAAGAAAGGTCTTAGGCGGTCTGCGTGACACACCTGTTTCTTTCGGGGTCCATCCGGCTTCCCAATCTCGTACGACACTGGACCCAACCGTCGCAGCACTCGGTATGGTCTCTTGAACCGCGACCTGGTCACTCTACCTTTACCTGGCAGCACAACCATTACTTTGGATCCGGCCTGAAAATCCCTCTGCGCAGCTCTCCTGTCGTACCACTCCGACATCTTACGTTGCGCCTTCTTCAGGAGTTTCCTAGCCAGTTTCTTCGCTCTAGTGAGACGTTCTTTGAACTTCTGGACATATTTATTCACCGTTCCCACGGTTGCTCCTGGCGTCCATCGTTCCTTCATCATGAATAGCACGGCATATATAATATAGATAAATGGAAAGTAAGCCTTCTCAGGACCCACACGTCCTCCTTCGGCCTTACTAACCAATTCGGGGAACCCCTCCTGTGGTAACTCTCCGAGACGAGCGCGGTTTACCCCTAGAGAATCGGTGAGTGTCACCTGCAACTCACCATTCGGGCTACTTTCGCCCTCCGCTCGTTCTCTGGGTCCTACGCAGAGGTGATCTGTTCCCAGGCTGTCAGTCGACTCCTCAGCCCCATCAGATCCACAACCTCTTGGTTCTTCGCGTTGTCTGGGTGTCACAGTACAAACTGGGATCGCCACCAGTGCGATTCCCTTCTCGTCCCCACAGACGTTCAACTCTTCGCCTGTCTCCTTGTTTTGTTCTGTGCACTCTTCGCCCTTCATGAGATGCGGGTGGACGTATCCTCCACATGCGTCATTCCCCAAGATGACCTGTGCCTCCATCTTGGGCATTGATGTACAGACTCCCACCACTAGGGTCTGGCAGCCATAATCGGAACTTAAAGTTACCTGGTGTAGGGGCATCCTCACTGGGCCTCCCACAGTGGCCACCCGTGCCACCCCCACACTGGTACTTTCGTAACCCTCGGGGAACAGGGTTTCACTTACCAGGGTAAAGTCAGCCCCGGTGTCTCTTAGCATCTTCACTGGGATGGGGTCTGCGTCCCCCATCCTTACGGTTCCTTGACACACGAATGGGTGAACTTGCTTCTCCCCATTTAGCACGGGTTCATCCCGCACTCCCTCGGCCCTCTGGTCCTCGAACATCACTAAAGCAACGTGTCCCCGCTGCTTAGGGCGTCTGCATTCCCGCGCGACGTGTCCGGGTATTCCGCAGTTGTAGCAGCGGCCCCTCGGCGGAGACCATCCGCCACCGCTCGCCTTAGCACTGCCTCCAGAGGCCGTCGCACCCTGTGTCTTTCCCGAACCGCTTGTTGACTCCTTGGTCGCAACAACAGCTCCCGAGCTCTCCGCATGGTTCTTCTTGATCGGTTCTACAGCACCTTTTGTTCCTCGGGTGTTCCAACTTGAGAAATGGGACTTGGGAGAACTCGTTCCTGCCCTCCATCCATCCGTCCTTCTATAACTCCGATCGTTTCCGACGTATGCGGGTGGTCGGTTCTGTCCCTCTCGGCGTGGGCGTAGGGCTTCCTCTAGCATGTCGGCCCGGTCGGCTGCGGCCCTCAGGTCCTTTATGTCCGCCTCCTTTACCCTCATCCTGATCTCAGGAGAGAGCACGGACATAAACTTTTCCATGGCCATTAGTTCCTTGACCTCTTCAACCGACCTTGCTTCTTCAGAGTCCAGCCACTTAAGGAGCTTTCTTTCTATGTCCCTCGCCGTCTCCGCATACGATTTTCCTGGCAACCGGGTACATTCTCTAAACCTCTTTCTGTAACACTCTGGCGTGAGCTTAAAGGAACGGAGCACAGCTCGTTTTACCGCATCGTAGTTAGTGCATTCTTGGAAGTCGAGCATGGTGAAGGCTTGGCGAGCTTCCCCTGTGAGCCTCCCTTGGACCAACTCCGCCCACTCCGCCCTCGGCCACCTCTTCATAGCAGCAACTCTCTCAAAGTGATCGAAGAAACTTTCGGCTTCACTAGGCACAAAGACCGGCAGGTCTCGTTCCCTCACTCGTCGGTCTTCCTGTGGCGGGGCAGGGGCACCTAGTCCCAGTTCAGCTCGCTTCAGCTCCACCTCCTGGTTGGCTTCTATTTCCATTTGTCTCAGCCTAACTTCTTGCTCTCGTTCTTCCCTGCGTAGCTGTGCTTCTCGTTCTTGCTCTTCCCGGCGCAGCTGTGCTTCTCGCTCTTGCTCTTCCCGGCGCAGCTGTGCTTCTCGTTCCTCACGCTTCGTCTGTGCTTCTCGCTCTTCTTTGCGCTGCTGTGCCTCTTCTCTCCTCAGCTGCGCTTCTGCTTCTTCTCTCCTCAGCTGCGCTTCTGCTTCTTCTCTCCTCAGCTGCGCTTCTGCTTCTCGCTCTTCTTTGCGCTGCTGTGCTTCCTCTCTCCTCAGCTGCGCTTCTGCTTCTCGCTCTTCTTTGCGCTGCTGTGCCTCTTCTCTCCTCAGCTGCGCTTCTGCTTCTCGCTCCTCCTTGCGCTGCTGTGCTTCCAGCTGCAGCTTCATTATTTCCAGCTTAATGCTGTGCCTGCTGCCGCTGGATCCCCTGCTGCTTCCACCAATACTCAGGTGCTCACCCTCACTGGCAGGTGTTTGGGGCCGTTCCTCCCCCAAAGCTTCGTCTCGAGCCTTTAGCTGAGCCATTATCTCTAGTCTTCTTTCACCAACTCGGGCAGATTTCAGCTTTATTCCAAAATGATCCGCTATAGCCTGTAACTGTGCCTTGGTGCACTCTTCCAGCACCCGTTCGTCTCTAGAGTCAATAAACCTCGCTACTTTATCATCCTCCATCTTGTGCTACGAGTGATAACCTTCACCTGATCTCTAACACCACTGCCAAGTACCACTGCAACCTTTACTCCGATCTATATCCTGGCGAGGTCGCCAATGTTGGGGCTTCAACCTCTCTATTATTCTCTACCCTTACTCTGGGGTGAGCAATAGTTACGCTCAAGGTAACTCACCGTAGCCCTGCGGGTCTTCCCTCGATCCTCACGGCGCCACTGCACGCCAGGAGAGTCTCCCAGTCAATCTTAACGGCCTCTTATTAAGAAAGAGTGAGAACACGACTCGTTCACGTCGACTGTCGTGTGCCCTCCCCAACAATAGGGCTCTACGGTTAATCACAAGGTCGCCAACTGGTGTTTAAGGTGGCCAGTAACACCCTCAGTGGACTGGTGTATTCAGTGGTAGCCTTGGCAAGGTCACACTCAAAGATCAGGAATCAGGCAGGTACTTATTGTTATCACTCTATGTTTACCAGTATAATATAGCCACAAGATCAATGGAGGGAATGATAAAAACACTAAGATAGTTTTGTATTTTACTTAAAATGTATGAAAGATGTCACAAGGCCACACAATAATCTATAAATCAACTGATCCTGACTCGGCCGGTAATTCCCACGGATATTATGCGATCACTAGAGGGCAACACTCTCCCCTCCTCATCAAGTGTCAAGAACAGCTGATTGCAATGGCCTCTCCGCGCGAACTTGGCTTGTTTTCTAGATTCACGCGCGCTGTTTCTTTAAAATTTCCAATATTACTAGAAACTCGCACACTCGATATTGGCACAAATAAACCGTATTACTCAGTTACACTGTACTCAGGCTCAAACAGTCTTTTCTACAATCAATGCTATGATGATTCACTGTAATGGCTTCACATTGTTATTTATCCAACAATATATTATGAAATACTAACACTGGAGTTTTCAGTACTTTCTCTCGTGGGCGATAACGCAATAATTCACTGTACTCACAAATGATTATTCACTGAATGAACATAGACATATATATGGTATATAAATCAATCATCAATACATGGAAAATAAATAGTTTCTGGGCACATAGCCTAACCTCCAAATACTGGCATAATCTTATATATAATTTACCACTATCTGTTCATATCAAAATCTATAGAAAGATATACACAACACAGTAAATTTATCACTGGTTCCTGGTGCCTGTACACACCAATAATCAACATAAATAATACAAGTACTCTTGATAGTACTGTCTAGCACCCTGGTGCTTTACCGGGACATAGGTGAGACTTGCTCACGACATATAAAATCTTCAGGCTAGATAATATAGCCAAATAATATAGCTCACTAAAGGGGAATGGGGAGGGAACTAGAACCACCTACTTCACCCTATCCTCCGATGAGAGTCGAGATGTAGCTCCTGGTCCTCGTGTCGGGAACGCCCCCACACTTCACGTCGTCGTGTCCTACCAGAGCCTCTCGTCGTCCCACCGTTTAGCGCGTCGTCTCCGTGCCTCCTCACTGCAGGTCCGTCCTCCTCCTTGACTTCTTGAAGGTTGGAGTCGGTCTCCTGGCCGTCGTCTTCTCCCAGCAACGGCTGTCGCCTACGTCTCAGCTACAGTCGTCCGGTTTCCCCAAATAGTCCTCTCTTCCTCAGCTACCCAGTGGCTCTGTCAGCCACTACGCTGTCACGAACTGGTGAATTGCCACAGACGTCAACATACGTCACTGCACGGCTTCACTGCAACTGGCACAGTACCTGACTGGAGCACTTGTTGCTCAAATAACCGTCAATTCCCTCTTCTGGTTCAACACATGAACTAGGGAAGACTTCTCAGAGTACTGGCGGACTTCAGGTGACGCGTAAATCCACGGTAGTGGGAAACAGCTGTCCGACAGACAGGACCACTCGTCGCACGTCCGACCTCTATGACGTGTCGTGTATGACTGCTGGCGCCAGCCCGGCGCGCGGACTGGACCCCCTTCCTTCGTGACGTCACTTTTACTACGGGAAGTTTTCATTGGCTCCCGGTGCCACATTGCTGTCGGTGACCAATCCGGTGCCACTGACGTCACACGGTTTTGGCGGGAGATCAGAGAGGCCAGCGCCATCTTGGCTCCCTAAAGGGCCTAAACCACAGGCCAAAATATTACTATTTCACAAATTTCTCGGCTCTCCGAGAACACTTCACTCT
Source organism: Procambarus clarkii (assembly GCF_040958095.1). Lineage (NCBI taxonomy): Eukaryota > Metazoa > Arthropoda > Malacostraca > Decapoda > Cambaridae > Procambarus > Procambarus clarkii. The sequence goes on along the minus strand of NC_091185.1, from coordinate 39,945,228 downwards.
CTCCCATATATCAAATTGTAGCCTGCAACGTAGAGAACGCTTGGGAAAAGTAGACATGACTCTTACTGCAGGCGTGGGAGAATTATAAGGGGGGGAACTCCGTCACAATATATATATATATATATATATATATATATATATATATATATATTAGGCCCGATTTGCCTAATAAGCCAAGTTTTCCAGAATTAATATATTTTCTCTAATTTTTTTTCTTATGAAATGATAAAGCTACCCATTTCATTATGTATGAGGTCAATTTTTTTTATTGGAGTTAAAATTAACGTAGATATATGACCAAACCTAACCAACCCTATATGTCTGGAGAGTTTCTCCTGAGTAGGTTGGCCGTTTTCTTGGTTTTATAGTAAATCGTCACTTGTATCTTCTGATTTTTGTCTGTAGGGATAAGTTTATTAACAATATCTTTCAGGACCTTTTCCTCCGTTTTATGAGCTGTAGAAAAAAAGTTCCTGTAAAATAGTCTAATAGGGGGTATAGGTGTTGTCTTAGTTGTCTCTTCAGAGGTTGCATGGCGTTTCACTTTCCTACTTATGATGTCTTCTACGAAACCATTGGAGAAGCCGTTGTTGACTAGGATCTGCCTTACCCTACAGAGTTCTTCGTCGACTTGCTTCCATTCTGAGCTGTGGCTGAGAGTACGGTCGACATAAGCGTTAACAACACTCCTCTTGTACCTGTCTGGGCAGTCACTGTTGGAATTTAGGCACATTCCTATGTTTATTTCCTTAGTGTAGACTGCAGTGTGGAAACCTTCGCTCCTTTCCATGACTGTTACATCTAGACAGGGCAGCTTCCCATCCTTCTCCTTTGAGCAGAATTCTGTGTTGCGTTTCACTTACGAGATGGAGAAGGATGGGAAGCTGCCTTTTCTAGATGTAACAGTCATGGAAAGGAGCGGAGGTTTCCACACTGCAGTCTACACTAAGGAAACAAACACAGGAATGTACCTAAATGCCAACAGTGACTGCCCAGACATGCTTTTTTTAAAACAGCGCCATCTGTTGGACATAAGGGCAACACATTCTGTAATCTCAAAAAGTTCTTCACCAATTGCTTTGAAATTTTGATACAACGTTGAATTCGAATAGGCACGTCATTTCATATATCTTCTATATCGATGCCACCCCTGTGACAGATAAAAACATGCGTTTTTGAAAAACAGCGCCATCTGTTGCACATAATAGCAACATGCACGGTATACTAAATATGTCACGAATTCCATTTCAATGTTTCCAATTGCATTGATATATTTTATTTTCATAGATTTCGATATATGTTATTTTTTATTGAATTATTATGTGTGTAAGTCAATTATGTTGAATTATTATGTGTTTTATTGTGAATTATTATGTGTCGGGGCCTGACAGCTGAGTGGACAACACTTCGGATTCGCTGTCCTGAGGTTTCGGGTTCGATCCCCGGTGGAGGCGGAAACAAATGGGCAAAGTCTCTTTCACCCTGATGTACCTGTTCACCTAGCAGTAAATAGGTACCTGGGAGTCAGACAGCTGCTACGGGCTACTTCGGAAGTGTCGGAATTGAGCTGTGTTGTTTACTAGACCGTTCATATTAGTAAGTATAAGTATAGATGCCACACCTATGACAGGTAAAACTATGCTTTGCTTGAAAAACAGCGCCATCTGTTGCATGTAAGAGAAATGCACATGTTATACTAAATATGTTACAATTCCATTCAGCGTTTCTGATTGCAATGATAAATTGAATTTTCATAGATTTTGATTTATTTTGATTTTGATTTAACTATTTTGTGTGAATTGCGTTGGAATTGAGCTGTGTTTTACCATACCGTTCATTTCGTGAGTATAGTTTATTTTTTAATTTTTTTCAAATTTTAATTTAATTTCTTAACTGTTTTTTTATATTTCAGTGATGGGAACATCAGATCACGCCATGTTCCCAATTTTCTGATGGGAACATCAGACCATTTGGGAAGGCATCGGACGAGGGAGTAGGGGATGGTGGGGATAACGAGGAGACGGAAGTGAGAGATGGTGGGGAGGACGAGGGGACGGAGGAGTTTGGGATGGTGAGGACAAGGGGATGGGGGAATGGAGAATGGTGGGGGAGAACAAAGAGACAGGGAAGTGGGGCATGGTGGGGAGGAAGAGGGGATGATGCAGTTGGGAATGGTTTTGAGGCCGAAAAGACGGGTAAGGCGGGAATGGTGGGGAGGACTCTGGGACAGGGAAGGTTGCAGTGGCTCGGCAACGCACATGGGTTACTGAGCCATATATATATATATATATATATATATATATATATATATATATATATATATATATATATATATATATATATATATATATATATATATATATATATATATATATATATATATATAATTATATATATATATATATATATATATATATATATAAATTCATAATAAAAATGAATTTTGGAGAAGTGATTTTTGATTTACCTCCAACAGTGAAGCGTAATGTACGAAAGATTGAGAAAATTCGTGTTAGAATTATTAATCTTAATTTTTCGGTCATATTTAATAATATATATATATATATATATATATATTATATAAATATATATATATATATATATATATAAATATATATATTTTTTTATTATAAGTTTGTGAGGGTACCACCTCTGGTGCCAATGTGGGGACCCATAGCCTCGGAGAAGAAAATAAAAAGTATTCACAGGAGACCTTGTGGTTTCTCACTGAACACTAATATTATCTTCTCCTACCACCCCCATTCCTTTGTATGTACACACATATATATATATATATATATATATATATATATATATATATATATATATATATATATATATATATATATATATATATATATATATATATTATTAAATATGACCGAAAAAGTAAGATTAATAATTCTAACACGAATTTTCTCAATCTTTCGTACATTATGCTTCGCTGTTGGAGGTAAATCAAAAATCACTTCTCCAAAATTCATTTTTATTTCTAGTCTGACGCGACACGGGCGCGTTTCGTAAAACTTATTACATTTTCAAAGACTTCACAAATACACAACTGATTAGAACTTACGTATCTCTGATTTTATATCTACATTTGAGTGAGGTGGGAGGGGTGATGTGGCATTAACACAAGACAGAACAAGAGGGGATATTAATAGGGTATTAAAAGTATCAACACAAGACAGAACAGAAACAATGGGTATTGAATAGAAGTGTTTGTAGAAAGCCTATTGGTCCATATTTCTTGATGCTTCTATATTGGAGCGGAGTCTTGAGGTGGGTAGAATATAGTTGTGCAATAATTGGCTGTTGATTGCTGGTGTTGACTTCTTGATGTGTAGTGCCTCGCAAACGTCAAGCCGCCTGCTATCGCTGTATCTATCGATGATTTCTGTGTTGTTTACTAGGATTTCTCTGGCGATGGTTTGGTTATGGAAAGAGATTATATGTTCCTTAATGAAGCCCTGTTGCTTATGCATCGTTAAACGCCTAGAAAGAGATGTTGTTGTCTTGCCTATATACTGGGTTTTTTGGAGCTTACAGTCCCCAAGTGGGCATTTGAAGGCATAGACGACGTTAGTCTCTTTTAAAGCGTTCTGTTTTGTCTCTGGAGAGTTTCTCATGAGTAGGCTGGCCGTTTTTCTGGTTTTATAGTAAATCGTCAGTTGTATCCTCTGATTTTTGTCTGTAGGGATAACGTTTCTATTAACAATATCTTTCAGGACCCTTTCCTCCGTTTTATGAGCTGTGGAAAAGAAGTTCCTGTAAAATAGTCTAATAGGGGGTATAGGTGTTGTGTTGTGTTGTGTCTGGAGAGTTTCTCATGAGTAGGCTGGCCGTTTTTCTGGTTTTATAGTAAATCGTCAGTTGTATCCTCTGATTTTTGTCTGTAGGGATAACGTTTCTATTAACAATATCTTTCAGGACCCTTTCCTCCGTTTTATGAGCTGTGGAAAAGAAGTTCCTGTAAAATAGTCTAATAGGGGGTATAGGTGTTGTGTTAGTTGTCTCTTCAGAGGTTGCATGGCATTCTCCAATGGTTTCATCGAAGACATCATAAGAAGGAAAGTGAAAAGCCATGCAACCTCTGAAGAGACAACTAACACAACACCTATACCCCCTATTAGACTATTTTACAGGAACTTCTTTTCCACAGCTCTTAAACGGAGGAAAGGGTCCTGAAAGATATTGTTAATAGAAACGTTATCCCTACAGACAAAAATCAGAGGATACAACTGACGATTTACTATAAAACCAGAAAAACGGCCAGCCTACTCATGAGAAACTCTCCAGAGACAAAACAGAACGCTTTAAAAGAGACTAACGTCGTCTATGCCTTCAAATGCCCACTTGGGGACTGTAAGCTCCAAAAAACCCAGTATATAGGCAAGACAACAACATCTCTTTCTAGGCGTTTAACGATGCATAAGCAACAGGGCTCCATTAAGGAACATATAATCTCTTCCCATAACCAAACCATCGCCAGAGAAATCCTAGTAAACAACACAGAAATCATCGATAGATACAGCGATAGCAGGCGGCTTGACGTTTGCGAGGCACTACACATCAAGAAGTCAACACCAGCAATCAACAGCCAATTATTGCACAACTATATTCTACCCACCTCAAGACTCCGCTCCAATATAGAAGCATCAAGAAATATGGACCAATAGGCTTTCTACAAACACTTCTATTCAATACCCATTGTTTCTGTTCTGTCTTGTGTTGATACTTTTAATACCCTATTAATATCCCCTCTTGTTCTGTCTTGTGTTAATGCCACATCACCCCTCCCACCTCACTCAAATGTAGATATAAAATCAGAGATACGTAAGTTCTAATCAGTTGTGTATTTGAGAAGTCTTTGAAAATGTAATAAGTTTTACGAAACGCGCCCGTGTCGCGTCAGACTAGAAATAAAAATGAATTTTGGAGAAGTGATTTTTGATTTACCTCCAACAGTGAAGCGTAATGTACGAAAGATTGAGAAAATTCGTGTTAGAATTATTAATCTTACTTTTTCGGTCATATTTAATAATATATGTCTACAGGAAAGACTGCTACCAAAATATACTAATATATATATATATATATATATATATATATATATATATATATATATATATATATATATATATATATATATATATATATATATATATATATATATATATATGTCGTACCTAGTAGCCAGAACTCACTTCTGAGCCTACTATGCAAGGCCCGATTTGCCTAATAAGCCAAGTTTTCATGAATTAATTGCTTTTCGACTACCTAACCTACCTAACCTAACCTAACCTAACTTTTTCGGCTACCTAACCTAACCTAACTTATAAAGATAGGTTAGGTTAGGTTAGGTAGGGTTGGTTAGGTTCGGTCATATATCTACGTTAATTTTAACTCCAATAAAAAAAAATTCACCTCTTACATAATGAAATGGGTTGCTTTATCATTTCATAAGAAAAAAATTAGAGAAAATATATTATTTCATGAAAACTTGGCTTATTAGGCAAATCGGGCCTTGCATTGTAGGCTGAAAAGTGAGTTCTGGCTACTAGGTACGACATATATATATATATATATATATATATATATATATATATATATATATATATATATATATATATATATATATATATATGTCGTACCTAGTAGCCAGAACGCACTTCTATGCCTACTATGCAAGGCCCGATTTGCCTAATAAGCCAATTTTTCATGAATTAATTGTTTTTCGACTACCTAACCTACCTAACCTTACCTAACCTAACTTTTTCGGCTACCTAACCTAACCTAACCTATAAAGATAGGTTAGGTAGGGTTTGTTAGGTTCGGTCATATAATTACGTTAATTTTAACTCCAATAAAAAAAAAATGACCTCATACGTAATGAAATGGGTAGCTTTATCATTTCATAAGAAAAAAATTAGAGGAAATATATTAGAGGAAAACTTGGCTTATTAGGCAAATCAGGCCTTGCATAGTAGTCATAGAAGTGCGTTCTGGCTACTAGGTACGACATATATATATATATATATATATATATATATATATATATATATATATATATATATATATATATATATATATATATAAATATATATATATATATATATATATATATATATATATATATATATATATATATATATATATATATATATATATATATCTGTGTTGGCATCGATATGTTCTTGTCTTGTCCTTACTCTCATGGTGGGTAGAGTAAATAGTTCCGTGATTTGGGTGTTCATGGTAGGTCGCTCTATTCTTATGTGAATTGTCTCAAGAATAACTGCCTTCTGCAGTTACCCCTATGTTTCACCTCACATTTATCCCTTATGTATCCCCCCATGTTTTCACCTTTATTGTATTATCACCTGACCCAGTGCGGGTATAAAATCATCTAGTATTGTAAGATCTGTTCACTTGAGAATGAACCATGGAGGTTCGAAACGTTGTGCAAATTATACAAATAAGTGATATATATATATATATATATATATATATATATATATATATATATATATATATATATATATATATATATATAACTGGTTGTTGTAACACCGGGTGTATTGTAGACATTAGCGTTGAAGTATGTTAACGCAGGTGGTAGAGTGTGGCGGGTGGCCACTACACAAGAAATTATGCCTGACGAGTGTTGGTCAGGTAATTAACGGATTACGAGAGAAAAGGGAGTGTGTGTGGCGTCTGGTTACTTATTGGTGGTGTTATTGGTGGTATGGAGTGTGGTGTTGTGGAGTATATGGTGGCGCAGGGGCGCCAGGTAGTGGTCGGTAAGGTGAGTATTGGCGTAGCAAGGTCGGTGCGTTAGGACGCAGGAAGTGGTTGTGAGGATGTGTGGTGTTATAATGAGGTCATCAGTGGTAATGATGACCAGAGGTGATGGTGTGTCGGAGTGGGTAAGTCTTATGGATAAGATGAAATGTGGATAATTGCAGGAGTTGGTGGCTGCAGTAGGCGAGCCAAGTCGATATCTCTAGCAAGACTCATAAAAGACTAATAAAAATTCAATATTTTCATTAAATTTTCATTAATTAAGTCGGAGTGGGTAAGTCTTATGGATAAGATTACAATGTAGAATTTCAAAATTTCAGGTGTTGGTGGTTGCAGTGGGCGAGCCAAGTAGATATACTAATTTCTCATTAATGAAGTTGTTACAGGAATCTCGCTAGAGGCGAGCCAGTGGCAGTATGATGCTTTAGTGACATTGAAATTGAATTGAAATTGAAATAAGTTTATTGAGGTTTTAGTGACATTAGTTGTGAAATGATTTTAATGAGGTATTTATTGTGATAATATGTGTGCATGTATATACTGTATATTACCTCATCGGCACCATTACTGAGTGTTAGGCTTGAGAAGGTCCCCCGGGATCATGTCACAGAGCTTCAGGTAGAGTAGAAGGGAAGCTATGAGGCTACACTCAGTAATTCTAGAAAAAGGGGGGAGGAAGTGAAGCCAACGTGACGTTATAGGCGAAATTCGCCCCCTGACATCAAAGCAGGGATAAGGGCCAGCTGCAATGGCTTTGCAGCTGCGCTCAGGCTATTTACGGGGAGAGAGTAAGGAGCCGAGGGGGTTATGTAATAATGGGATCGAGCCAGGGGGCTCCGAGGGAATATTTTGCAGGTACAGCGGTCGGGAAGGTGTGAATACAGGTGGACACACTCTGGGCGGATGGGCCTAGAGTAATGTGCTACAGCTGTGGTGAGCACAGCAAGGAAGGATGACCAGAGAGCTGTGAGGTATCTACAGCGTTCTGGGGTTGGTGCCCTGGAACGAGACGTCAGCACAGACCCGAAGGAACATGACCCTGGGGTAGGAATCTCCGTTGCTCTGGAGGCCAGGATCACGTTAGCTCAGAGCAACGATGGGACATTGACAACATTCACCAGGCTGGACAGCCTGGGTTTTGTCTGGGTCATGGAGGATCTATGACCTAGCAACCATGGGACACGAAGACAAGAGAAGTGATACGGCCATTTGTGGATGAGGCCAGTGAAACATTGTGTGATCATTGTAAGCCCTTATGTCAACAGTACAGGGCAAGATGTTAAATTGTTATTAACTTGTTACTAAGGATGAAGAACCTTAGATATATGTGTGTTGTGTATATATTAATGACTAGTGTCATTTCTGTTTAAGTGCCAGCATTCTGGTCCATGTAATTTTATGGTTATGTTTGTATGTAATTATATGTCAGCAGTTTAGGTATATGTGCATTGTTGGAGATGGGAAAATTATTACAGACTATTTTACCTGTGCTATGATGTGAATATAATGTATATGTTGGAGAAGTGTTGTGAGTCATGTCGGGGAAAATTTTAATTTATTTCATTGTGTGTATGATGAACTTATTGGATGATTTTTTAGTTGTACACATATGGTGGGTGCATCCTCCAGGTCCTTGCATTAATGGAACCATTGCAATGATGCATTTGGGGACATATGCGTGTTTAAGGAGGGGAGTGGTGTTGTAATCCACAAGTTAGTAGGAATTATTAGCTAGAGGATCATTACTACAACACTTAACGAATGATGATTGGAAGTACATGTTAAGTAGACAGACTATGGATCACATATCTAAGAAAGGTTAATGAATTAAGACCGAAGCTGTTTAGCCAAATTAATAATTCCTGGAAAGAGGAATTATTCTTCGTCAGGCTTCTAGGATCAAGGTTACCGCTCTAGGGATAAGGTTAATCGGATTATACCTTCCTTGAGAGGCGTGGTGAAATGTTTGAGGCCATGGTTGGCTAAAGACAGTCTGATTGTGGGAGTTGAACTGAGAAGTCCTCTGGATCTCCGTTTGCGGCAGCAGCGAAGTGTAGCAGACAGCTATGCGAGAACCTGATGTGATCTTAGTGACCAAGTTAAGTCTGCAGTATGTGAGTATTGAATGAAAGACTAACCGGGTGTGGAGCGTTGTAGTAATCATTCCGTATTAGGGACTTAGGCGGAAGTTACGAGTGTGGGTGGTGCTCGCGGAGGTCAAGTGGTCTATGGGTATTGGAAGTGTATTGACCTAATAGAGTATGTTAATATGTATTTATTTGTCAGAGTCTATTCTTTGTAATTAAATGACAAAACCCGACGGCCTTTAAATACCTTCCATATGTTCATTCATTGTGTTCCAGTACAAACCGAGTGGTACGCCTCAATGGTCTGGTGTGTGTAGGAGTATAGGTGGTAGTAACGGTTGCTGAGGCAAGGTGTTATGTGTTGTGTAATCGCTGTGTTCGGAATGAACCGGGGTTCAGCGTCACAACAAGGTTTTCAGGTTGGGCTGGTACAACAAGGACAGAAACCGACTTGTAAAGGTGGTGTTTACAAACGAAACCACGAAGGAGGATATTCTCGAAAGGAAGAGTCGTCTGCAGCATGTGAAGGGATACAAAAAAGTATTCCTGCAGAGGGACAAGACGAAGGAGGAGAGAGCCAGGGCAGCAGAGGCAAGGAGGAAGTGCAGGGAGAGAGGAGCAAACCAGGAAATCACAGCCCTTAACACAACAGTCCCAGAGACAAGAGGGGAACCCAAGACCAGCATCCCAGCAACACCAGAGGGGAGGGCAACACCACCACCCCCCTCTGCATAGAAACCCTCCCTTCCCCCTCACCCAACCTGCCCCCACCCAAAAACCCAATTCTGACCCCTGTCACCCCTTCCCCATTCCTGTCATGTCCCCCCTCCCACCTTTCCCCCCCTGTCTCCCTTCCTCCTTTATCCCATACCCTCCCTATCCCTCCTCCCTCCTCATCCCATATCCTCCATGTCCCCTCTATCTCCTTAACCCACACCCTACCTGTCCCCCCTTACCTTAAACCCCCACCCCCCACCCCAAAATCCTCTGAGACCCTGCAAACCACCTCACAGATCTTCTCACCCACAGAACAGTTTCCCACACCAGCAGAATGCTCGCCAAGAAAGGGACAAGAAAATTAACAGAAGAAAGTGAGCTTCAAGGCAATGTACACTAACATAGATGGGATTACAAATAAACCAAGTGAACTTGGAGAATGGGCACTAGAAGAAAACCCAGACATAATAGCACGCACAGAAACAAAGCTAACGAAAACTATAACAAACACAGTGTTTCCACAGGGCTACTATGTAGTGAGGAAAGGGAGAGAAGGGCGAGGAGGAGGTGGTGTAGCTTTGCTACTAAGAGAAGGTTGGAGTTTCGAAGAGATGGTAATTCAGAACTGTGAAGGTTTCAGTGACTACATATCAGGCACCATAGCAACTGGAGAACAGAAAATTATAGTAGTAGTCATATATAACCCCCCACCGAATGACAGAAGACCCAGACAGACATATGATAAAAACAACTTGGCCACCATCAATATAATAGAGAGAACAGCTTCTGTGGCTAGCAGGAACGGATCCAGACTACTAATCATGAGAGACTTCAACCATGGGAAGATAGATTGGGGGAACAGAGACCCACATGGAGGACCAGACACATGGAGAGCTAAGCTGCTGGATGTGGCAACAAGAAACTTTTTTAGTCAACACGTCAAGGGACCTACAAGAAAGAGAGGAGGGGATGAACCAGCCTTGCTTGAACTGATATTTACCCTAATTGAGTCGGATATAAGGGAAGTTAAGTTGGAAGCCCCCTTGGGAATGAGTGATCATAGTGTATTGAACTCTGAGTACCTGGTTGAGCTAAGAATTGTCACCCCCCAAAAAAAACTGGGAAACAAAGGGCTGGCGTACCGAAAGGGAAACTATGAGGAGATGAATAAATTTTTATGGGATATACATTGGGATACAGAACTTGGAACCAAGACCCAAAAATGTCAGGAGGCTGTAAGCAGGTTTGTCCCAGCCCGACAGGAAAAAACAGAGAAGCAAAGGAAGAATCTGTGGTTTAATAGGGAATGTATGAAAGCAGAGGAGCTGAACAAAAGGGCATGGAGGAACTTCCGTAATAACAGAACACCAGAAAGTAGAGAGAGATACCAGAGAACCAGGAACGAGTATGTTAGTGTGAGAAGAGCAGCTGAGAAAAGGTATGAAAATGATATACCTAATAAAGCCAAGACCAAACCAAAGCTACTACACACTCACATCAGGAGGAAGACAACAGTGAAGGAATAGGTGATGAAACTTAGGCTGGGCGAGGACAGGTACACAGAGAATGACAAAGAGGTGTGTGAAGAACTCAGCAAAAGGTTCCAGGAGGTCTTTACAATAGAACAGGGAGAAGTCACGGCGCTAGGAGAATAGCAGCAAAACAGGTGACCTTGGAAAGGTTCGAAATTACAAGAGATGAAATCAAGAAGCACCTGTTGGAGCTGGATGTGAGAAAAGCTGTTGGGCCGGACGGAATCTCACCATGGGTATTGAAAGAGTGTGCAGGAGCACTCTGCTTGCCACTCTCCATAGTGTATTGTAGGTCACTGGAAACGGGATACCTACCAGAAATATGGAAGACCTAATGTAGTACCAATATACAAAAAGGGTGACAGACAAGAGGCACTGAACTACAGGCCAGTGTCCTTAACTTGTATACCATGCAGGGTGATGGAGAAGATTGTGAGAAAAAAACCTAGTAACACATCTGGAGAGAAGAGACTTCGTGACAACCCATCAACATGGGTTCAAGGAGGGTAAATCTTGCCTTACAGGCTTGATAGAATTCTACGATCAGATGACAAAGATTAAGCAAGAGAGAGAAGGATGGGCGGACTGCATTTTTTTGGACTGTCGGAAAGCCTTTGACACAGTACCCCATAAAAGGTTGATGCATAAGCTGGAGAAACAGGCAGGAGTAACTGGTAGGGCGCTCCAGTGGATAAGGGAGTACCTAAGCAATAGGAAGCAGAGAGTTACAGTGAGGGGTGAGATCTCAGAATGGCGTGAAGTCACCAGTGAAGTCCCACAGGGCTCTGTGCTTGGACCTATCCTGTTTCTGATTTGCGTAAATGATCTCCAAGAGGGTATAGACTCATTCCTCTCAATGTTTGCTGACGACGCCAAAATTATGAGAAGGATTAAGACAGAGGAGGACAGCTTGAGGTTTCAAGAAGACCTGGACAAGCTGCAGGAATGGTCGAACAAATGGCTGTTAGAGTTTAATCTAAGCAAATGTAATGAAATGAAGAAAGGGGTTGGAAGCAGGAGACCAGATACAAGGTATCATTTGGGAGATGAGATACTTCAAGAGTCAGGGAGAGAGAAAGACCTGGGGGTTGATATCATGCCAGACCTGTCCCCTGAAGCTCATATCAAGATGATAACATCAGCAGCATATGCCCGCTTGGCTAACATAAGAACGGCCTTTAGAAACTTGTGTAAAGGAATCTTTCAGAACATTATATACCACATATGTCAGACCAATCCTGGAGTATGCGGCTCCAGCATGGAGTCCATATCTAGTCAAGCATAAGACTAAACTGGAAAAGGTTCAAAGGTTTGCCACCAGACTAGTACCCGAGCTGAGAAGTATGAGCTACGAGGAGAGACTACGGGAATTAAACCTCACTTCGTTGGAAGACAGAAGAGTTAGCGGGAACATGATCACCACATTCAAGATTCTCAAGGGACTCGACAGGGTTGATAAAGACAGGCTATTTAACACAAGGGGCACACGCACTAGGGGACACAGGTGGAAAGCTGAGTAGCCCAAATGAGCTACAGAGATAGTTAGAAAGAACTTTTTCAGTGTCAGAGTAGGTTAGTAAATGGAATGCATTAGGAAGTAATGTGGTGGAGGCTGACTCCATACACAGTTTCAAATGTAGATATGATAGAGCACAATAGGCTCAGGAACCTGTGCACCTGTTGATTGATGGTTGAGAGGCGGGACCAAAGAGCCAGAGCTCAACCCCCGCAAGCACAACTAGGTGAGTACAACTAGGTGAGTACACCTGCAGTGTTGCACAGTTTTACTCACACACCTGCAGTGTTGCAAGGTTATTGAACAAATCCACCGGGGCCGTGGTGAAGATTCGAACCCACGCACTGGATATTCCCGGAGGCGCTCTTGTCCACTGAACCACGACATGTCTCATTTGTTCTCTCGATATATCACATTACTATGATTTCTTTATGTGTTATACACGTAATTATGTCCCATATAATTACTTGACAAAAGGTGTAATTGCCAAATCACTTAATCAGAGCCATTTATTTAGTATGCAGCCTCAGTGTGGGGTCCACATGTAGTGAAAACGAAGTAAGCAAAGGTCCAAGCTGGTCCCCGAGCTGAGAGGCAAGAGCTACGAGGAAAGACAGAAGAGTAAGGGGAGACATGAACACCACCTACAGAATTCTTAAAAAAATGGACAGGGTAGATAAGGATAAACTGTTTAACATGGGTGATACGCGAACAAGGGGATACAGGTGGAGACTGAGTACCCAAAATGAGCCACAGGGACGTTAGAAAGAACTTGTTCAGTGTTAGAGTAGTTAACAGCTGGAATGCATTAGGCCGTGATGTGGTGGAGACTGACCCCATACACAGTTTCAAATGTAGATATGATAGAGCCTAGTAGGCTCAGTAATCTGTACACCGGTTGATTGACAGTTGAGAGGCGGCACCAAAGAGCCAGAGCTCAACCCCCGCAAGCTCAACTAGGTGAGAACACACACCTACACACACCGCAGGAGTAGCAGAGTAGCACTCATCCTGTAACTACACTCACGTAACATCACACTCTCATGGAGGAGCCCGACAAAAAAGGCCATAAACAACTTAAAGAGGCACAGAGCTCGTCTCAGGCTAGCGAGGGACGGGATATGAAGAAAGACTGAGATAGAGTTGGACGTATCTCTCCATAAATCCCGCAAGAGAGATGGAAGCAGTAATTACGGGTTATTCATGTCCATGCCACCTGTTTGGCAGCTTAATCTTCATCAATTCATCAATCTGGAAGCATTAGGAGTAGCAAGCTTGGCCAGAGAAGTAATTTGGGACATGAGGACGATGAGTAAATATTGATATGAGCATTGATATGAGGACAAGGAGTTTGGACATGAGGACAAGGAGTTGGGATATGAGGACAAGGAGTTGGGATATGAGGACAAGGAGCTGGGATATGAGTACAAGGAGTTGGGATATGAGGACAAGGAGTTGGTATATGAGGACAAGGAGTTGGTATATGAGGACAAGGAGTTGGGATATGAGGACAAGGAGCTGGGATATGAGTACAAGGAGTTGGGATATGAGGACAAGGAGCTGGGATATGAGGACAAGGAGTTGGTATATGAGGACAAGGAGCTGGGATATGAGAACAAGGAGCTGGGATATGAGGACAAGGAGCTTGGACATAAGGACATGGAGCTTGGATATGAGGACAAGGAGCTGGGATATGAGGACAAAGAGCTGGGATATGGAGACAAGGAGCTTGGATATGAGGGCAAGGTTCTGGGGTATGAGGAGAAGGAGCTGGGATATGCGGACAAAGAGCTGGGATAAGGGGACTATGAGCTTGGAAATGTGGAAAAGGAGCTGGGATGTGGGGACAAAGAGCTAGGATATGAGGACAGTGAGCTGGGATATGAGAACAAGGAGCTGGGATGTTAGGACAAGAAGCTTGGATATGTGTACAAGGTGCTGGGATGTGTGGACAAGGTGCTGGGATGTTAGGACAAGGTACTGGGACATGAGGGCAAGGAGCTGTGATATGAGGGACAAGGAGCTAGGATATGAGGAAAGGAACTCGGATATGAGGACAAGAAGGTGGGGAATGAGGACAATGAGCTGGGATATGAGGACAAAGCGCTGTGGAATGAGAACAAGGAGCTGGGTTATGAGGACAAGGAGCAGGGATATGAGGGCAATGAGCTGGGATTCTACAGAGACAAGGAACCAATTGGACTACCGGGGATCGAACGCGGTCAAGCATATTTTTATAACCCCAGTTTGGTGCCAAATCTCCCCAGTACTTACTCACTGCATGACAACGAGATCTTCGTTATTAATATCAAGTCACAAATCTGCGTTAATTACCTGCTGGGTTGGGCTCTGGGGAGCTGCTCCTAGAGAATAATGAAATTCTCTAATTGGTTCCTGATTTATGCAGAGTAAATTGCCTGACGGGTTTGTTAAGGTGTTGACGGCCTAAGGCTCCGGTGGAAGAGGAGGAATTAACGGGAGAGGAATGGTTAAATACTCCTTTTCCTCTGAGTTTCTGCTGGGAGAGATCAGCAGACCCCTGTTCCTTTGAGTTACTGCTGGGAGAGATCAGCAGGCCCCTGTTCCTTTGAATTACTGCTGGGAGAGGTCAGCAGACACCTGTTCCTTTGAGTTACTGATGGGAGAGGTCAGCAGACCCCTGTTCCTTTGTGTTACTGCTGTGAGAGGTCTGCAGACCCCTGTTCCTTTGTGTTACTGTTGTGAGAGGTCTGCAGACCCCTGTTCCTTTGTGATACTGCTGTGAGAGGTCTGCAGACCCCTTTTCCTTTGTGTTACTGCTGTGAGAGGTCTGCAGACCCCTGTTCCTTTGTGTTACTGCTGTGAGAGGTCTGCAGACCCCTGTTCCTTTGTGTTACTGCTGTGAGAGGTCTGCAGACCCCTGTTCCTTTGTGTTACTGCTGTGAGAGGTCTGCAGACCCCTTTTCCTTTGTGTTACTGCTGTGAGAGGTCTGCAGACCCCTGTTCCTTTGTGTTACTGCTGTGAGAGGTCTGCAGACCCCTTTTCCTTTGTGTTACTGCTGTGAGAGGTCTGCAGACCCCTGTTCCTTTGTGTTACTGCTGTGAGAGGTCTGCAGACCCCTGTTCCTTTGAGTTACTGATGGGAGAGGTCAGCAGACTCATGTTCCTCTGCCTGAAATCGGTGACGTCACATTACTTCAGAATGGCCACTACTATTCTGACTTCGTATTACTTCACAGCCACTATACTGTGACGTCATGTTACTTTTACGGTGACCTTCACTATCGTGACGTCATGTTACTTTACGTGAAGTTTGATAGTTTGAGGTCAGTGTACAGTGAACCTCTGACTATAGTAACCTAAAACACTCGGTTACTAGGGTCCAGGTAACTGCCACTGACTGGTGGTTAACTGAACTGGTATACCACCATAGTGGTATACCACCATAGTGGTATACCATCATAGTGGTATACCACCGTAGTGGTATACCACCGTAGTGGTATACCACCACAGTGGTATACCACCACTAGGTCGTATACCACCACTAGGTCGTATACCACTACACAGGGATAAGATCACAGCCGGGGAACAGAAAATTGGGGTCAGGTGCGCTCAACAGATGGCGTCGACATCGTCACAATCATACTACAGACGACCTAAGGAGCTACTACTACACATACGCATAATACCTACCTGTCACAAGAGCCGAGACAGCAGCCAGAAGGACAGACAGAACAATAGAGGGTCCCGCCCACTCTGCGGCTCCCACGCCCACGTACACATACCCGCCCACGCCCACCATCCCACTAAGACCTGCAGGAGTAGAGAAATGAAGATTAATTAGTAAAAACCTTATTCTAACCTACCAGAGGACCCAAAACAGAAAACGGTCAATTTAAAGTAGTCTCTCCTAATTTCTAGGAGAGACTACTCCTAGTCTCCTAGAGCCTGTAGGAGGACAACTTGTCTTCCTACAGGCTCTAGGGGGACAGGTTGTATGAGGATAGGTTGTATGAGAACAGGTTGTAAGAGGACAAGTAGTAGGGGGACAGGTTACAGGAGGACAGGTTGTAGGAGGACAGACTGTAGGAGGACAGGTTGTAGGAGGACAGGTTGTAGGAGGACAGGTTGCCAGAGGACAGGTTGTAGAAGGACAGGCTGCCGGAGGACAGGTTGTAGGAGGACAGACTGCAGGAGGACAGACTGCAGGAGGACAGGCTGTAGAAGGAGAGATTGTAGGAAAACAGGCTGCAGGAGGATAGGTTGTAGGAGGAAAGGTTGTAGGAAGACAGTCTGCAGATGGGTAGGTTGTAGGAGGACAGGTTCTTGAAGGACAGGCTGCATGAGGGCAGCTTGTAGGAGGACAGGGTGTAGGAGGACAGGTTGTAGGACAGGTTGCAGGACAGGTTGAAGGAGGACAGGTTGTAGGAGGACTGGTTATAGGAAGACAGTGTCAGGGGGACATATTTTTCCTGTTCTCTCGTGCACTGAATTAAGTACGAAATTGCATAGTGCACCAGTGATGTGCACCGTTATTCAACTTTCTGAATATAACGTTTCCACAGTCGTGTTGGGTGTCGTTGGACAGCCCATGACATTTGCTAGCCATTGATGTCATTCTGATCGCTGTATCAGGTCTGTGAAGGAAATTACAGGAGGGAGTTGATTTCAGGGAAATTTTGTACAAGTCAAGTGTAGAGAGGGAGGTAAGGGGGGTAACGGCCGTAGACCACCCCCCCCCCTATCACGTGTCCACCTCGTGAGAGAGGGGGTAGCGTCATGAGGCAGGTGCGCCATTGGCCAGGGCTCCTTGGCCTCATGAATGATGAACCGTGATTGGCCAAGACGATGAGGGGTACCGCATGGTACGCCAGAGGCAGTCTTGGTGGGAAAAACATTCTTACCTAGAACGTTGCTATGAGAGGACGTAATTTTTCGTGCTAGGCCAAGCATCGGGAAATACCGCCTGCAACGTTACTAAAGTCACGCCTATCATCTTGCTATCTTTCCGTGTGCCGTCTGTAAGAATCCGGTAGTTTGGAAAGTTGCTTGTACCGAACGGTGTGAACTTGTCACCTAGCCGCGTAATTGTGCGACGCCATCTTAGAGCAACTGGACTGAGTGAGGCGGTTAATTATCGGGCTACGAAAGTGACATCCGCCGTCTATCGTATCTGTGCTTGAAGGTACTGCAGTGAGACGTGCTAGAGAAGGTTTCAGTGTTATGAGAGAAACCTTAAAGTTCTTAATTCTGAGGAACTATCAAAGAGAACAGTGAAGGACTCCGCCTCAGGTCTCGTGTACCGTGTTACACCGTGTACCGTCGTATTCTGGGGTACCGTGTCAAGTGGAAGGGCGTAGTACCGCATCCCTGCTGTTGTGCGCGCACCCTGGCCTGCCTAAGCCGACATGTTTGCACCACCTGGTCTCTGTGTGTGGAGCTAACCCCGTGGTCTAGGACCCTGTGCTCCACCTGACCAAGTGTAGGAAGTGAGGACGCCTACGTCATCATCCAGCAGCAACAGTAGGAGTGTGAGGTTGACGTGTATGAGAGTGAGTGGGAGTGTTGCGGGCCCGCATGATTGATGTAAGTACACTGTTTCCGTTTTGGGTAATAAAACTCTGAAGCTGGGTTCGCCCCCAGTGTTCCGTCTGTCCTCTGTCCCTGTGACCACCTGGTGACGTGAATGGGAATTGGAGACGTGTGAGTCTCCCCTTTTTGCCGTCATCAAGTTGAGGTTGGGCCCAACTGTGATTTTGACATGTGTAAGGACACCTAGTGACACACTCAGAGGTAGAGTAAGTGAGTTATTTGCTGCTATTTTTCTCTATGTGCCGCGTATGTATTCCTGTAATTTGATTCCCTTTTTCAGCAGTAAAAGTGGTAACAGGGAGGTTTCCCTTGGTTATAAATTTTACTATTGTGTTGTGGTCAAGTGTGAATTATTGGTGGATAATTTACTGAGGGAAGTCATTTACAAGTTTTGCCGTGAGTGGCAAGGATGTACTGGGATGTACTGTGATGTACTGTGTTGTACCGTGTGTAAACCGTAGACAAGTTTGTCCTTGGTGGAAGGCGTTGTGTACTGTGAAGGATTCCGTGAGAATTAAAGTCAGTTAACGTCACCGGGGGTCACGATTTACTTAACGAGGTCACTTGTTTCGTTGAACATTGTTGTGATTAACGTAGAGACGTGCAAAGGCAACAGTCACAGTGAAGTTCACGCAGTGGAGGAATTGTCAAGTGAAGACTAACGTAGTGTTAACGATTTAACGAGTTGTCGTTAATTGAATGATTAACGTAAGGGGTTGACGGTCTGTTAATTGATTTACGAATTATTGCTGCCATTTAAGTGTCGTTGAGACACGTGTGTGTTAACGTAATTGTTTAAATTCAATTCGAGTAACTTTTGTTGTTGATTGCCCTGAGAGACAAGTGTTAACGTAAGATTTTTTTATAGGGGTGATCATTCTTGGATTAACCGCCTTGTTACTTGGTACCTCGTTGAGGGCAGCGAGCGCCAGTCAAGTTTTTGTGATTATAGTATTGGTCACCGTGAAGCCGTGACAATATTGATTGCAAGCTTGCGTCACCAGTGGGCACCACTGTGTTCAGTTAGTGTCATTGTTCAGTCAGCGACGACGGGATAAGGAGACCGTGGGTCCATCAGGCTGTTGATTAGCTGTACTTTAATGTGCCACTGGAGTGACAGTAAAGTAACGTAAATTCACTGTGTAGTAGTTTTAGTTCTTGTTTTGTGAATAAATTGTTTGTTATAGAAAACGGTCGTTTACGTCAAACCTTCCAATATTACTGCCCCACATTTCATGTTCTGCAACGCTTTGCCTGCTTATGTTCATATCAAGTCTGTATCTAAAGCTCGAGTCCATTGCACAGCACCACACTTCTATAAATAAGAAGTGAGAACCCGTCGGCTACCCTTTATTAGTTGTCAACTAGGAGGAGCCAGCGACCTAAGTGACAGGTGTTACCCGTGTCGTTTCGCCTGGCGGTTTGCTCCCGCGGTCCTATGATCGTAGGCTTTATGATTAAATATCTGCCACTGACAGGTCTTGCTGTTAATTAAGGTCTGCCTCTCTTGCGAGGTAGTTACGATTAACGTAACATCAATAGGACTTAATTCTTTTGATAATTGTCAAAGAAAAAAAATCTCACAGACAGGTTGAAGGAGGACTGGCTGTTGGAGGACCGGTTGTAGGAGGACAGGTATTAGGAGGAAAGATTGAAGGAAGAGGACAGGTTGTAGGAGGACAGGTTGAAGGGGGACAGGATGCAGGAAGACAGGTTGTAGGAGGACAGGTTGTAGGAGGATAGGTTCTAGGAGGACAGGTTGTAGGGGGACAGGTTGTAGGAGGACAGGTTGCAGGAGGACAGGTTGTAAGTGGACAGTCTGCAGGAGGACACGTTGTAGGAGGACAGGTTGTAGGAGGTCAGGTTGTAGGAGGACAGGTTGTAGGAGGACAGGTTGCAAAAAGACAGGATGCATGAGGACAGGTTGTAGGAGGAAAGGCTGCAGGAGGACAGGTTGTAGGAGGACATGATGTACGAGGACAGGTTGTAGAAGGACAGGATGCTGGAAGACAGGTTATAGGAGGATAGGTTATTGGAGGACATGTAGGAGGACAGGTTGAAGGAGGTGAGGCTGTAGGAGGAAAGGTTATAGGAGGACAGGTTGTAGGAGGACAGGTTGTCGGAGGACAGGTTGTAGGAGAACAGATTGTAGGAGGACAGGTTGCAGTAGGACAGGTTGTAGGAGGAAAGGCTACAAGGGAACAGGTTGTAGGAGGACAGGTTGTAAGTAGACAGGTTGAAGGAGCACAGGTTGTAGGAGGACAGGTTGTAGGAGGACAGGCTGCAGAAGGACACGTTGTACGAGGACAGGTTGGACGAGGACAGGTTGTTGGAGAACAGGTTTCAGGAGTATAGGTTGTAGGAGGACAGGTTGCAAAGGACAGGTTGTAGGAGGACAGGTTGTAAGATGAAAGGTTGCAGGACGACAGCCTGCAGGAGAACAGGTTGTAGCAGGACAGGTTGTAGGAGGACAAGTTGTATGAGAACAGGTTGTAGGAGGACAGGTTGTATGAGGTCAGGTTTCAGGAGGACAGGTTGTTGGAGAACAAGTTGTAGGAGGACAGGTTGAAGGATGGCAGGTTGTAGGAGGACAGGATGCAGGAGGTTGTAGGAGGAAAAGCTGCAGGAGGACAGGCTGTAGGAGGACAGGTTGTAGGAGGACAGGTTATTGGAGGACACAACCCGTTCTCACACAAGACAGCACATATATGACTTAATGCTTAAAGTCAATATGTTGAATGTGATTTAGTACATATGTGATATATTTCCAGTTATCTTTTTTACCAAGGCCCAAACTCTTGCTCACGTACCAATTTACGTCTCACAGTACCCGTCCATCAACGTAGATATCAGAATTGTCGTGATTGGTTCAATTATAATGAAAATTGTAGTTTTCATGTCTCACATAGGTTGTGGAATTTACCTACTATTGTCCATGCTCTTAGAATATTACAGATCACCTATATCCTATTGAAGGCTCGTAGTTTTGTTTTGAGAAATATTAGTTGTTCTTAGTAAATTATAATAAGCACTATAAATTATTAAATAGAATAACAGTGCTTCCCCAATCAATATTATATACCATAGTTTGCGCTTCAAAAATCTTTAAAGAATGTTTTGTAGGAATGCTAACAGAAAATGATGTTATGTTGGAATGTTTATGGGGTAAACTACTGCAAACTTGGGGATCACTTCCACCCACAGGAAGGGTATGGAGTCCAATACCATCCACTGGATGTGTATGGCGTCCACTACCACCGACAGGATGGGTATGGGGCTCACAACCACCCACAGGATGGGTATGGGGTCCAATAACACCCACTGGATGTGTATGGCGTCCATTGAAGCCCACAGGATGAGTATAGGGTCCAGTGTTGCCCACGGGATTAGTATATAGGGTCCACTACCGCCCACAGGGTCGGTAAAGGGTCTACTACCACCCACAGGGTTGGTAGGGGGTCAACTGCCGCCCACAGGGTAGGTAGGGGGTCCACTGCCACCAACAGGGTCGATATGGAGTCCACTGCCACCCACAGGGTCGGTATGGGGTCCACTACCGCCCACAGGGTCGGTAGGGGGGTTAACTGCTGTCCACAGGGTCAATATGGGGTCCACTACCGCCCAGAGGGTCGGTATGGGGTCTACTGCCACCCACACGGTCGGTATGGAGTCCACTGCCATCCACAGGGTCGGTATGGGGTCCACTACCGCCCACAGGGTCGGTATGGAGTCCACTGCCGCCCACAGGGTTGGTATGGGGTCCACTACCGCCCACAGGGTCGGTATGGGGTCTACTGCCACCCACACGGTCGGTATGGAGTCCACTGCCGCCCACAGGGTCGGTATGGGGTCCACTACCGCCCACAGGGTCGGTAGAACGTCCACAGGGTCAGTTGGGGTCCACTACCGCCCACAGTCTTGGTAGGGGGTTCCACTGCCGCCCACAGGGTCGGCAGGGGGTCCACTACCGCCCACAGGGTCGCTATGAAGTCAACTACCGCCCATAGTGTTTGTATAGTGTCCACTACCGTCCATAGTGTTATTATGGGGTCCACTACCCCTCATAGTGGCGGTATGGGGGTACATTACTACCCACAGGGTGTGTCTGGGGTCTATTTTTTCTGTATAGCAGAGGTGACAATACTGCTTTTCCAATCTCATTTGTTGTTCAATGTAAAATATTTGTTGCTCGACTTGCAGCAATTTATATATATATATATATATATATATATATATATATATATATATATATATATATATATATATATATATTATATATATATATATATATTATATATATATATATATATATATATATATATATATATATATATATATATATATATATATTGTTGGGGTTTCACTTACTCTATTCTTACTCTGGGGTGAGCAATAGTTATGCTCAAGGTCACTCACCGTAGCCCTGCGGGACTTCACTCGATCCTCACGGCGCCACTGCACGCCAGGAGAGTCTCCCAGTCAATCTCAACGGCCTCTGATTGAGAAGGAGTGGGAACACGACTCGTTCACTTGACTGTCATGTGCCCTCCCCAACAATCGGGCTCTACGGTTAACCACAAGGTCGCCAACTGGTGTTTTAGGTGGCCAGTAACACCTCAGTGGACTGGTGGAATTAGTGGTAGCCTTGGCAAGGTCACACTCAAAAGATCAGGAATCAGGCAGGTACTTACTGTTATCACTCTATGCTTTCCAATATAATATAGCCACAAGATCAATGGAGGGAATGATATAAACACAATGGTAATTTTGTATTTTACTTAAAATGTATGAAAGATGTCACAAGGCCAAACAATAATAAATAAATCAACTGATCCTGGCAGCGGCCGGTAGTTCCCACGAATAGTATGCGCTCACTAAGTGGCAACACCTCCCCTCCTCATCAAGTGTCAAGAACAGCTGATCGCCTGGCCCCCGCGCGAAAGATTATTGCTTGTTTTCTAGATTCACGCGCGCTGTTTCTTTAAGTTCTCCAATATTACCAGAAACTCGCACGCTCGATATTGGCACAATAGCCCGTATTACTTAGTTACACTATACTCGGGCTCAAACAGTCGTTTCTACAATCAATCCTACAATGACTCACTGTGATGGTTTTACACTTGTCCTTCATTCAACAATATATTATGAAATATTAACACTGGAGTTTTCAGTACTTTCTCTCGTGGGCGATAACGCAATAATTCACTGTACTCACAACTGATTATCACTGCACGAACATAGACATATATATTGTATATAAATCAAACATCAATAAATGGTAAATACATAGTTTCTGGGCACATAGCCTATCTTCCAACTACTGGCATAATATTATATATATATTTATCACTATATGTTCTCATCAAAGTCTCTAGAAAGATATACAATACACAGTAAATTTATCACTTGTTCCGGGTGCCTGTACACACCAATAATCAACATAGGTATTACAAGTACTCTTGATAGTACTACACGGCAAACTGGTGCCTCACTGTGACATTGGTGAGACTTGCTCACTACATATAAAATCCTCAGGCTAGATAATATAGCCGAATAATATAGCTAACTAAAGGGAAATGGGGAGGGAACTAGAAACACCTACTTCAACCTATCCTCCGATGAGAGTCGAGATGTAGCTCCTGGTCCTCGTGTCGGGAACGCCCCCACACGACATGTCGTCGTGTCCTACCAGAGCCTCTCGTCGTCCCACCGTTTAGCGCGTCGTCTCCGTGCCCTCTTCACTGCAGGTCCGTCCTCCTTCTTGACTTCTTGAAGAGTTGGAGTCGGTCTCCTGGCCGTCGTCTTCTCCCATCAACGGCTGCCGCCTACGTCTCAGCAACAGTCGTCCGGATTCCCCAAATAGTCCTCTCCTTCCTCAGCTACCCAGTGGCTCTGTCAGCCACTACGCTGTCACGAACTGGTGAACTGCCACAGACGTCACATACGTCACCGCACTGCTTCTTCTTGCACAGTACCTGACTGGAGCACTTGTTGCTCAAATAACCGTCGATTCCCTCTCTGGTTCAACACATGAACTAGGGAAGACCTCTCAGAGTACTGGCAGACTTCAGGTGACGCGTAAATCCACGGGAGCGGGAAACAACTGTCAAACTGACAGGACCAATCGTCGCACGTCCGACCTCTTTGACGTGTCGTGTCTGACTGCTGGCGCCAGCTCGGCGCGCTGGCCGGACCCCCTTCCTTCGTGACGTCACTTTCGCCACGGGAGGTTTTCATTGGCCCCCGGTGCCACATTGCTGTCGGTGACCAATCCGGTGCCACTGACGTCACACGGTTTTGGCGGGAAATCAGGGAGGCAAGCGCCATCTTGGCTCCCTAAAGGGCCTATACCACAGGCCAAAATATTACTATTTCACAAATTTTTCGGCTCTCCGAAAACACTCCACTCTCTCCCATATATCAAATTGTAGCCTGCAACGTAGAGAACGCTTGGGAAAAGTAGACATGACTCTTACTGCAGGCGTGGGAGAATTATAAGGGGGGGAACTCCGTCACAATATGTATATAGTATAGTGCCTTTGCAATAATATACCAATGTGTGTATTTGTTGTATTGTATTGTTGAAATACATTGTTCACATGAAATACATGTGAAATATTGTTGAAAACATCTTGATGACTTATTAAACCAAAATTATTTATTAGTCAGAAGAAAGACAAAAACGCGATTTATATGTTAAACCTCTACCAGACAAATATTTTAAGTAAAACCGAAGATATTTGTAGTTTTATAAAAGGGGCAGTTTTCATTGCTCGTCGAGCTCGAAAACCGCCGCATTCATCTCAGAACCATGCCTATTTCACGCAGATTCCTTAATAAACGTAAGAGTTTTATATGTCACAAGAAAGATAGAAATATAAGCTTTATTCTAAATACCTTACCATGGGTATATTTAAATTTAAAGCGAAAATACATGTACTTTTATAATAGCCGAGCTCTGACTCTGGACAGATTGATCGACTGAGCAACTCTCTCTCAGAACAATGTTTATTTCACGTGAATTCGTTAATAAACATATATGTTTTATATGTCTCAAGAAAGACAGACATACAAGCTTCACTTTAAACACTTTACCATAGACATATTTAAAGTTCTAATGAAGATACATGCATTTTAAAAATTATGGAGCTCCCACCACGTACAGACTGAACGACAGAGCAACTCTCCCTTAGGTCAATGTTTATTTCACGTGAATTCGTTAATAAGCACAAATGTTTTATATGTCTTAAGCAAGATAGAAATAAGAGCTTCATTTTAAATACATTACAATAGTCTTATTTATAGCTCAAGTGAATATACATATGTTTTTATAGTAGCGCTCAGTAGCTTGTCTGGCATGGAGTGCAGACGCCTACGCACTTGCCGATATATTGTATAATTAACAAAGATACGCTAATAAAGCCTAAAATCTTATATGCCTCCAGAAAGACAGAGATATGAACATTATTATGATTGCACCAAATGAAATATATCATGTTCGAGAACAAAGATATATCAATTTTAAATTAAGTTTTGACTCTTGCTCGGGCGAGAGAGATGGGGCGACTCTCGCCCCATCTATTGAAGATTCTGTCCACTAAAGACCCAAAGCTACTCAAACCCTCCTAGCATTATTTAAGTAATGAAGTAATATGGTATATTTACTCACTATAATGTGAGTGCTGAATGCAGAACATGAGAAAACATATATTTACTCCAAACTAATATAATTTCATTATGAAATAAGTAAATAAGTAGCATCAAAGGAAGTCGATGGTCCAAGCGGCAATGTTGTGGAGCGACTTATCCAAGATATATCGTTGTTTGGAAAGTGTTTGTTGGCATATCCAGTTGTCGCACTTCTCTGCACAAATTATCACAAATTTAAATTATAATGTTAACAAGTAGAATACGTATTGTTAATAAAATCTAACATAACTAGCCAGAAAACATTTAACATTTATTAAAAAATATATGTTTGGAAGTTAAATCGACTTCATAGGACAATAGTTTTGTTATATATACTCGTTATTCGTTGACATGCGTTCGCTACTTAAACTACCATGTACTGTACTTATGTAAAATCTTCCATGTCTCTTCGCTCATCTCACCGAACCCTACAGGCTTTGTGATATATTGTTAAATTAATTGAGATTCACAAATAAAGCTTATAATTGTATATGTTATCAAAAAGGCAGAGCTTAGTTTAGTTCATTTATTATGCACTCCATACCCATCCTATGAGCGATAGTGGAGTGATACAGAGGCACATAATGGGATCAGGGACTGAGCCCACAATTCATATAGCCAAGCAAGTTATAATCTTGATAAACTAGTTACAAAAGTCAATGCACATTGTCACATCAACAATGGGCTCGAGACCGGCCACAAGTACAGTTTATAATTTAAGCAACTGACATATATGGAGGGCTAGTGTCACAATTGATATGTTTGTCCTGCACATTTCCAGAGTTGTTTGCTTGGGTTCTTTTAATTATCTTAGATATCAACTTGTTATATCATTGAAGAGAACTTCCTAGGTACTATACTGTATATATACTGGTAAGAAGTATAATAATCCTGAGAAATCGTGTAAATTATGTTGTACGAGTGCTTCCAGTTAAGTAACATAGTTCATTTGTGTGCGCGTGCTTGAAGAGGAAATGTTATCCACCCCCCCCCCCCATTGTAAATATTTGTGGGTTTCAGACCATACGGCCGCGGCTTACCCTCTCCGCGGTCGAGGGTAAGAACACCGGATGTATACCCAGTATTACAAGTAAACATTAGCAATAACAATTATGGAAAGTTCCTTCACCTATACATAGACAAGAGACTGAACTTCAGCACCCACACACAACACATAAGGGGATGCTCTGAGAGAGAGAGAGGGAGAGTAAAAATATCCACTGAGGTCTGATTAAGTCCTTTTGGGGACCTTAATCATTAGGACGTTCAATGATTAACGCAAAGTGAAGCGTATTCAGATGGTATATCGACAACATTTAGCATATCTCATAATGACCTAGTAGTACTTGGTGCACAAATACTTTTTCCAAAGGAATCGCAAAACATAATTAAACACAACTGTACCGTACAGTGTTATATATTTATTTCAGTTTGAACAATTTTTAACATTAAAGGATAAATCCTTTAATTGGTTGAAATTGGTTTTAACATTCGAAATCTAATTTGTTGATGTTAAATAATATAAGGTTCAAATTTATTAAGATACATACTTTAAAAACTATTTCTATTTGAAATTTAAATAACATAAAAAGAGTACAGAATATAACAAATACCGACTATATAAAATACCTGACACTTGCAGCACTTAATTATGCTATTGTAACACATTGAAAGTAATAACAATATTTGATTCAGCAAAGCATTTGGTAAGGTTATAATAATAATAATAATAATAATGTATTAATTAAGTATTTTAAATTATAATTCACAACTTACTAGCGCACAAGAAACAAATCCACGAATCATCATTACATTCTGTAGCACCTACACATGATCCATGGTGCCAAATATTGCAACGGTCACAGCATACCATCAGCTTCAAATCATTTGGCTTTCTGCAAATGCAGTACACTTCCATCGAGCATGACCGGATGATTCGTTTTCTTCTCAGTGTCTGAGCTGCAGGGAATGAGATGAGACACTTTTCTTTAAAGTTCTCTTGAAGATGTTGTCTCATTCTGCACATCATACGAGGTTCACCGGATCTACACCACTTGCAAGTGATGCAGCAAACGCCACAGCATATACCCCACTCATACTTGAGTCCCTGTGTCTGCTGACATTCATTATATTTCATATCAGCTTATCATCCTGGCAATTAGCAAGAGCACACAAGATAACTTCAGTCGATTTGGATGGTAATTTATGCCTGGTGTCGTATATGTTAATTTGTCCTGTTACTCCAATGTTGGAAACGTTGATGGTTGGTGACCCAGTGACAACCATCAACTTGGATAATTTGAATAAATTCACCAATTGTAACTGGCCAGGAGAGGTCCCGCTACAACGCTGGGTCATGAAGGCCTTCTACGCTTGGCACAGTTTCATGAGGTCACATGCAGATTTTATATGAAGGTCAGAGAGCTGTACATTTGTTCCAATGTTCATTATCGCGTCATCTGTTAAATAATTTAACATTGTCGAATGTGAAGCACTGTTATCACTCTCCTTATTGTTGCATTGGTGTGAGGAGCGGCAGTGATTGGTGCAGTTTATTTTTTTTTTAAATAGGGACATATATTTGTACTGCAGATACCAGTACAGTTGCACCGTTTCTTTATATATTTTATACTTGGGTTAGCAAGGCGAGACTCTTCTCTTAACGTGATACTGTTGGTATCAAATAGAAATAGTTTTTAAAGTATGTATCTTAATAAATTTGAACCTTATATTATCAACATCAACATATTATATTATTTAACATCAACAAATTAGATTTCGAATGTTAAAACCAATTTCAACCAATTAAAGAATTTATCCTTTAATGTTAAAAATTTTTCAAACTGAAATAAATATATAACACTGTACAGTATAGTTGTGTTTGCCTGCCATAGTCTGCCACAGCCTTGAGAGCACGGAGCCTCTCTCTACATTGGCGACCCAGTCTGGCTAAAACATTGCGGTACAGTGGAACTTCAAGACCAAGGTATTTGTATCTGGTTACATAGTCGAGCAGAGAGCCATCATCCAACTGCATTTTGCGAACGGCCCCACCCCGTCTGGGTGGGTGTCGGTTCAGGATCTTTGTTTTCTCTACTGAGATGACTAAGCATAGTTCCTAACATGTGTACAATACAGAGTTCAGAACATATTGGGTGTTGATATACCCATTGATGTGGATCAGTATATCATCCACATAGCTAATGATGTGTTCGCTGGACTTTCTAGTTACTAAATTTAAAAGTGCATTGATTAACACATTGAACAGAGTAGGACTGAGAACACCTCCCTGTGGAGTGCCAAGTTCAAAATCTTTCGTTACACGCCTATACCCTTGGAACAGTACAGATGACTTCCTGTTGAATAGATAGCCTCTTATCCACCGTAGAAGCCATCCTCCAACATTCATTTTAGCAAGTTCTCTCAGAATGACGTGTGGGTTAGCAATGTCAAAGGCTGACTTAAGACCTAGGAAAGTGGTATATGACCTATCAGTCTGTAGGGTGAGGAATGTGGTAACACAGTGATGTACACTCTTTCCATGCGTGAAGCCATATATCTGGGGAGACAACATATTAATAATTTTGTAAAGGAGATGGTTGAGAACCATCCTCTCAAGACACTTATAGAGACAACTAGTGAGGGAGATTGGGCGAAAAACACTCGGCTGGTGAGGTTTAGGAATGGGAATAATAACACTGTTGGTCCATGACTTAGGAAGCTCCCCAGTTTCATAGCTCATATTATACAATTCAAGCAAGGGATTCCCTGGAACTAGCAGAAGCATATGCAGTATGCCGTAAGTAACTCCATCCTTCCCGGGTGATGTAGCTTTGCCTTTATGTAGAGCAGAGTCTAGTTTGTATTCAGTAAAAAACATGTCACAGTCATCCTCTTGGTGAAGCATGAAGTCAAGGAGCCTTGCCCTATCAGTATATCTATTATTTAATTCATTCTGTGAGGGTAGAGGAAGACTGTCAAAGCTGAAAGTCGTGGCCCAAGCATCAACAAGCTCATTTGCTCTGTGCAGAGGATTAGGGTACGAGATCTCTGCAGCATTTTTCCCTTTGATCTTGTTGATATCCTTCCATGCCCGACTTAGTGGCGTGTGAGAATTGAGACCACGGACAAAAGTTTCCCAGTCTGTCTGCCTCAGCTCCACCATATGTTCCCTGGCCTTAGCCAGAGCCGCTTGAAAGAGCCGAAGCATTTCAGCAGTGCGGGTCCTTCTATAAGCTAGTCCAATTATTCTGGCAGTGCGTTTTAGTGCATGCACTTTAGAATCATTATAATAAGCATAAGTGCTATGACCAGTGTAATTTGGGTTACGTGGCCTGGACGATGGATCAAGTGATTCTATAAACTGCTCGATAGTACCTGTGAGCTCATTGTTAAAATCTTCAACTGATGAAGGCTCAGATGAACTGCACCATTCTGACACATGAGCAACAAGATTGTCTCGTTGATCGATGGGCACAGTCAGCCTCTTCCGCTTGAACATTCCACCAGGGAGGATAGAGCTTCCAATGTTTACAGTGGCTAATATGGCCAGATGATCAGACGCCATATCTGGTACTATTGACGAGGCGCACACGGTGTGGGAGACGTTGACACCGAGATATAGATCAAGAATACCCCTGTTGATATTCGTCGGTTCAAGGTCACCCACAATCTGTGCATCATCGTGACTACCTAATAGTGACACCAGTTGGTTGCCGTTACGATTATTGAACTGCGAATTACCAATATTCCTATGCCTAGCGTTATAATCACCTATAATGATGGTAGGCACAGTCTGAATACAGATAAGAAGGTCAGCATAATTAAAGTTACAAGGAGTTCATCATTTAGTACACAGTTGTTTTTCTCTTTAATTGGATGACAGAGGGGGAGTCTTTAACGTGATTGGGAATACATACATACATACATACATACATACATACATACATACATACATACATATATACATACATGCGTACAACATGCGTACATACATGCGTACAACATGCGTACATACATACATACATACATACATACATACATACATACATACATACATACATACATACATACATACATACATACATACATACATACATACATACATACATGCGTACATATATACATACATCCATACATACATGCATGCGTACATACATACATACATCCATCCATACATACATACATACATGCATACATACATACATACATACATACATACATACATACATACATACATACATACATACATACATACATACATACATACATACATACATACATGCATGCGTACATACATACATACATCCATCCATACATACATACATACATGCATACATACATACATACATACATACATACATACATACATACATACATACATACATACATACATACATACATACATACATACATACATACATACATACATCCATCCATACATACATACATACATACATACATACATACATACATACATACATACATACATACATACATACATACATACATACATACATACATACATGCATACATGCATACATGCATACATACACGTCCAGTCAGCATATAGCTATTTCGTGACAAAATCCAATACAGTTTATATTGGTGAGACGCCACTGTGATGAGGAGTTTAAATATCACAGGAACTGAAGGTTAATGTGTGACAGGTGAGCTTAGATGAGGCATCTACAAGCATCAGCTGGAGTGTTGTGGAGGCTGGTGGTACTATGCCCAGATGTTGGAGGGTGAATTTGACTCTCCCTCCCTCCCTCCCCCCCACCCCCCCCCGACATTGACCGCAGAACATCTAAGGTTACTTTCCACTCTCGCTTACCACGGGTATAACCCCCCCCCCCCCCAACACACACACATGCATCAGATTCTTAACTTACAATATTTATGATTTACCAATTTATGTTACTACACTGACTCTCAATTCCACAATATTGTGTAAACTTTGATGAATCGCACGTCTATGGGTCATCCAATAATGTTAGCAGACTTCTAGATGTTACCACTGCTAGGTTTAGGCTCAGCTACAAGTACCTCTGGGAGTTTGTACCATCTGATGATGTAGATTTGACTAAATGTAAAATCTGTCAGCAGAACTATTCGCATACTTTGCGTCATTATATAATGGAATGTGAAAAAATCGCGGAATTTAAAGATAACACCATCAATGGTGTCCATGAAATGTGTAAGTACTTCATTCATAATGATGTGCTGCCCGAAATTTTAGCGAAGTATCCAAAATTTGCTTAGTGTAGGTAATGCATGCACATGATTGCAAAGCTGCCGCCCAGTTGATGTGACGATGTGTTATGAATTTTGTGGCTAGCTCCTCAAGATTGTAACTTGCTTAGATAAACAAATTGTGTGTTCAGTCCCTGAACCCATTATGTGATAAATTAATTAAACTAAAAACTACAGTATGGCGACGAAACCTGAACTGCATAATGTAAATAGGGATTAACCAGAAAAAGATATAGGTGAAGAATAACACCAGGTAACTGTAAAGCTGCCGCCCAGTTGGGTGGGTGTGGAGCAAGACTAGTAACTGTGCGACTCCTCATAAATGTAAAGTGCCTTGTATAGTGACTGTTGTGAGCCTCTTGTTGAATCACTTGTGACACAAAAGATTACTGATGTGTGTATTTGTGTGGGTCATTAAATATGTATGTGTATGTATATATGTATACGTATGAATATGTACATGTATGCTTAAGTATGTGTACATTAATAATTTTGTAACTAGCGTCAAAAGATTGTTATTTGCTTAGCTAAACGAACTAGAGGGTTCAATTCCTGAACCGATTATGTGCCTCTGTAATCCTTTACACCACCGCCCACGGGATGTGTATTATGGAGTGCATAATAAAGAAAGAAAATAAATGGACCGAACCCCACAATTCATTTAGCTAAGCAAGTTACAATCTTGATGAGCTAGTTACAAAATTCACTATAAGTCATCACATCATAAATGGGTTCGAGATCGACCACAAGTAGTGCATTACATAATTTATCAGTATGGTGCAGCCTGTGATCCCCGCCTGGCTGGATACTGATACCTAGGTAGTTTTCATGTGTCTGGACACCGGCGATAAGGTGGTATTATTTATTTAACTTAAGAGATATATATTTTTAAATGTTGTCACATTAACGGCTACATCTTCCTTTCTTCTGACATAGATTTTTAAGATTAATTAAAATATATGGAAACTAATTATACAATATATTGGCTGGTGTGCAGGGCTTCACACTTCCAGAGCTAGCCATCAAGTAACTATCAAAACGCATATATCTTCGTTTTCACTTCAGTTATATTTATGGCAAAGGATTTTAAATGTAGCCTATATTTCTACCTTTCTGATGACATAAATACTTTCGTTAATTACAATATCTAGATCAAACTAATATTGATTTTCAAAAGGTTGTATATTTTCCATCAATGGAGAGCATCAGCCAAGAAGCCTTCTTTAAAATATGAATATCTTTCCTCACCCAATAAGATCTAATCTCTGAATAAAACGCAAAAAAACGACTTGATTGTAACCTATCCACCGCTGCCCATTGGATGGGGGAGAGGGGGTTATGTGTAGGATAAACATATCAATTGTGACACTAGCCCTCCATATATGTCAATTGCTTAAATTATAAACTGTACTTGTGGTCGGTCTCGAGCCCATTGTTGATGTGACAATGTGCATTGACTTTTGTAACTAGCTTATCAAGATTATAACTTGCTTGGCTATATGAATTGTGGGCTCAGTCCCTGAGCCCATTATGTGCCTCTGTATCACTCCACTATCGCTCATAGGATAGGTATGGGGTGCATAATAAATGAACTAAACAAAGCTCTGCCTTTTTGATAACATAGAATTATAAGCTTTATTTGTGAATCTCAATTAATTAAACAATATATCACAAAGCCTGTAGGGTTCGGTGAGATGAGCGAAGAGACATGGGAGATTTTACATAAGTACAGTACATGGTAGTTTAAGTAGCGAACGCATGTCAACGAATAACGAGTATATATAACAAAACTATTGTCCTATGAAGTCGATTTAACTTCCAAACATATATTTTTTAATAAATGTTAAATGTTTTCTGGCTAGTTATGTTAGATTTTATTAACAATACGTATTCTACTTGTTAACATTATAATTTAAATTTGTGATAATTTGTGCAGAGAAGTGCGACAACTGGATATGCCAACAAACACTTTCCAAACAACGATATATCTTGGATAAGTCGCTCCACAACATTGCCGCTTGGACCATCGACTTCCTTTGATGCTACTTATTTACTTATTTCATAATGAAATTATATTAGTTTGGAGTAAATATATGTTTTCTCATGTTCTGCATTCAGCACTCACATTATAGTGAGTAAATATACCATATTACTTCATTACTTAAATAATGCTAGGAGGGTTTGAGTAGCTTTGGGTCTTTAGTGGACAGAATCTCCAATAGATGGGGCGAGAGTCGCCCCATCTCTCTCGCAAGAGCAAGAGTCGAAACTTAATTTAAAATTGATATATCTTTGTTCTCGAACATGATATATTTCATTTGGTGCAATTATAATAATGTTCATATCTCGGTCTTTCTGGAGGCATATAAGATTTTAGGCTTTATTAGCGTATCTTTGTTAATTATACAATATATCGGCAAGTGCGTAGGCGTCTGCACTCCATGCCCGACAAGCTACTGAGCGCTACTATAAAAACATATGTATCTTCACTTGAGCTATAAATATGACAATTGTAATGTATTTAAAAAGCTCTTATTTCTATCTTGCTTAAGACATATAAAACATTTGTGTTTATTAACGAATTCACGTGAAATAAACATTGATCTGAGAGAGAGTTGCTCTGTCGTTCAGTCTGTACGGGGTGGGAGCTCCGTAATTTTTAAAATACGTGTATCTTCATTAGAACTTTAAATATGTCTATGGTAAAGTGTTTAAAGTGAAGCTTATATGTCTGCCTTTCTTGAGACATATAAAACATATATGTTTATTAACGAATTCACTTGAAATAAACATTGTTCTGAGAGAGAGTTGCTCAGTCGATCAATCTGTCCGGGGTCAAAGCTCGGCTATTATAAAAGTACATGTATTTTCGCTTTAAATTTAAATATACCCATGGTAAGGTATTTAGAATGTAGCTTATATTTCTATCTTTCTTGTGACATGTAAAACTCTTACGTTTATTAAGGAATCTGCGTGAAATAGGCATGGTTCTGAGATGAATGCGGCGGTTTTCGAGCTCGACGAGCAATGAAAACTGCCTCTTTTATAAAACTACAAATATCTTCGGTTTTACTTAAAATATTTGTCTGGTAGAGGTTTAACATATAGATCGCGTTTTTGTCTTTCTTCTGACTAATAAATAATTTTGGTTTAATAAGTCATCAAGATGTTTTCAACAATATTTCACATGTATTTCATGTGAACAATGTATTTCAACAATACAATACAACAAATACACACATTGGTACATTATTGCAAAGGCACTATACTATATATATATATATATATATATATATATATATATATATATATATATATATATATATATATATATATATATATATATATATATATTTTGGTAGCAGTCTTTCCTGTAGACATATATTATTAAATATGACCGAAAAAGTAAGATTAATAATTCTAACACGAATTTTCTCAATCTTTCGTACATATCTTTTCACTGTTGGAGGTAAATAAAAAATCAATTCTCCAAAATTCATTTTTATTTCTAGTCTGACGCGACACGAGCGCGTTTCGTAAAACTTATTACATTTTCAAAGACTTTAGTTTACAAATACACAACTGAATAGAACTTACGCATCTTCGATTTTATATCTACACTTGAGTGAGGTGGATGGGGTGAGGTGGCATTAATAGGGTATTAATTTCATCAACACAAGACAGAACAAGAGGTGGCATTAATAGGGTATTAATTTCATCAACACAAGACAGAACACGAAACAATGGGTATTGAATAGAAGTGTTTAGAGAAAGCCTATTGGTTCATATTTCTTGATACTTCTATATTGGAGCGGAGTCTTGAGGTGGGTAGAATATAGTTGTGCATTAATTGGCTGTTGATTGCTGGTGTTGACTTCTTGATGTGTAGTGCCTCGCAAACGTCAAGCCGCCTGCTATCGCTGTATGTATCGATGATTTCTGTGTTGTTTACTAGGATTTCTCTGGCGATGGTTTGGTTGTGGGAAGAGATTATATGTTCCTTAATGGAGCCCTGTTGCTTATGCATCGTTAAACGCCTAGAAAGAGATGTTGTTGTCTTGCCTATATACTGGGTTTTTTGGAGCTTACAGTCCCCAAGAGGGCATTTGAAGGCATAGACGACGTTAGTCTCTTTTAAAGCGTTCTGTTTTGTGTCTGGAGAGTTTCTCATGAGCAGGCTGGCCGTTTTTCTGGTTTTATAGTAAATCGTCAGTTGTATCCTCTGATTTTTGTCTGTAGGGATAACGTTTCTATTAACAATATCTTTCAGGACCCTTTCCTCCAGACAAAAATCAGAGGATACAAGCCACCTCTTGGTCTGTCTTGTGTTTATGAAATTAATACCCTATTAATGCCACCTCACTCAAGTGTAGATATAAAATCGGAGATGCGTAAGTTCTATTCAGTTGTGTATTTGTAAACTAAAGTCTTTGAAAATGTAATAAGTTTTACGAAACGCGCTCGTGTCGCGTCAGACTAGAAATAAAAATGAATTTTGGAGAATTGATTTTTGATTTACCTCCAACAGTGAAAAGAAATGTACGAAAGATTGAGAAAATTCGTGTTAGAATTATTAATCTTACTTTTTCGGTCATATTTAATATATATATATATATATATATATATATATATATATATATATATATATATATATATATATATATATATATATATATATATATATATATATATATATACAGTATATATATATAAATTGTTGCAAGTCGAGCAACAAGTATTTTACATTGAACAACAAATGAGATGGGAAAAGCAGTATTGCCACCTCTGCTATACAGAAAAAATAGACCCCAGACACACCCTGTGGGTAGTAATGGACCCCCATACCGCCACTATGAGGGGTAGTGGACCCCATAATAACACTATGGGCGGTAGTGGACACTATACAAACACTATGGGCGGTAGTTGACTTCATAGCGACCCTGTGGGCGGTAGTGGACCCCCTGCCGACCCTGTGGGCGGCAGTGAACCCCCTACCGACCCTGTGGGCGGCAGTGGAACCCCCTACCAACACTGTGGGCGGTAGTGGACTCCTACCGACCCTGTGGACGCTCTACCGACCCTGTGGGCGGTAGTGGACCCCATACCGACCCTGTGGGTGGCAGTGGACTCCATACCGACCGTGTGGCTGGCAGTAGACCCCATACCGACCCTGTGGGCGGTAGTGGACCCCATACCGACCCTGAGGGCGGCAGTGGACTCCATACCGACCGTGTGGGTGGCAGTAGACCCCATACCGACCCTGTGGACGGTAGTGAACCCCATATTGAGCCTGTGGGCGGCAGTTGACCTCCCTACCGACCCTGTGGGCGGTAGTGGGCCCCATACCGACCCTGTGGGTGGCAGTGGACTCCATACCGACCCTATTGGTGGCAGTGGACCCCCTACCGACCCTGTGGGCGGCAGTTGACCCCCTACCAACCCTGTGGGCGGTAGTAGATCCTTTACCGACCCTGTGGGCGGCAGTGGACCTTATATTCTAATCCCGTGGGCAACACTGGACCCTATACTCATCCTGTGGGTGGCAATGGACGCCATACACATCCAGTAGGTGTTATTGGACCCCATACCCATCCTGTGGGTGGTTGTGAGCCCCATACCCATCCTGTCGGTGGTAGTGGACGCCATACACATCCAGTGGATGGTATTGGACTCCATACCCTTCCTGTGGGTGGAAGTGATCCCCAAGTTTGCAGTAGTTTACCCCATAAACATTCCAACATAACATCGTTTTCTGTTAGCATTCCTACAAAACATTCTTTAATGATTTTTAAAGCGCAAACTATGGTATATAATATTGATTGGGGAAGCACTGTTATTCTATTTAATAATTTATAGTGCTTATCATAATTTACTAAGAACAACTAATATTTCTCAAAACAAAACTACGAGCCTTCAATAGGATATAGCTTATATGTAATATTCTAAGAGCATGGACAATAGTAGGTAAATTCCACAACCCATGTGGGACATGAAAACTACAATTTTCATTATAATTGAACCAATCACGACTATTCTGCTGTCTACGTTGATGGACGGGTACTGTGAGACGTAAATTGGTACGTGAGCAAGAGTTTGGGCCTTGGTAAAAAAGATAACTGGAAATATATCACATATGTACTAAATCACATTCAACATATTGACTTTAAGCATTAAGTCATATATGTGCTGTCTTGTGTGAGATCGGGTTGGGAGGACATGTTGTAGGAGGACAGGATGAAGGAGGAGAGGCTGTAGGAGGACACGTTATAGGAGGACAGGTTGTAGGAGGAGAGGTTGTCGGAGGACAGGTTGTAGGAGGACAGGTTGCAGTAGGACAGGTTGTAGGAGGAAAGGTTACAGGGGGACAGGTTGTAGAAGTACAGGTTGTAAGTGGACAGGTTGCAGGAGGACAGGTTGTAGGAGCACAGGTTGTAGCAGGACAGGTTGTAGGAGGACAGATTGTAGGAGGACAGATTGTAGGAGGACAGGGTGCAGGAGGACAGGTTGTACGAGGAGAGATTGTAGGAGGACAGATTGTAGGAGGACAAGTTGCAGTAGGACAGGTTGTAGGAGGAAAGGTTACAGGGGGACAGGTTGTAGGAGGACAGGTTGTAAGTGGACAGGTTGCAGGAGGATAGGTTGTAGGAGCACAGGTTGTAGGAGGACAGGCTGTAGGAGGACAGGTTGTACGAGGACAGGTTGTAGGAGGACAGGTTGTAGAAGTACAGGTTGTAGGAGGACAGGTTGTAGGGGGACAGGTTGAAGGAGAAGGACAGGTTGTAGGAGGACAGGATGCAGGAGGACAGGTTGTAAGAGGGCATGTTGTAGGCGGTCAGGTTGTAGGAGGACAGGTTGTAGGACTAAGTGTTACACCTTCATACACTTACATCTAAGTGTTACAAGGACCTTCTACTCCTCCTCCCCCCCCCCCAGAAACACTTAGTGTAACACTTAGTGTAACATAAGCACCTAGGGGCCTTTTACCCCCAGAAACACTTAGTGCAACACAAGAACCAAGGGCCTTCTAACCCCAGAAACACTTAGTGTAAAACAAGCACCAAGGTCCTTCTATTCACAGAAACACTTTGTGTAACACAAGCACCAAGGACCTTCTACCCCCCAGAAACACTTAGTGTAACACAAGCTCCAAAGTCCGTCAACCCCCAGAACTATTTAGTGTAACAAAAGGACCAAGGACCTTCTAACCTCAGAAATACTTAGTGTAACACAAGCACCAAGGACCTGCGACCCCCAGAAACACTTAGTGTAACACAAGCACCAAGGACCTGCTATCCCCAGAAACACTTAGTGCAACACAAAACACTTCCCGACCCCCAGACTTTGGGTAACGTAAATATTAACGACAACACCGTCCACTCGCTGGCTGAGGCAGCTCTCAATAGCCTTAACAACAGAAGATGCAGTGGTAATCGGTGATTTTATTGGGTGAAAACCTGGCCCTCGTTCGGGCGTGGATAGTTGTGGGGAATAGACGCTTGTGTATTTACCAATTTGTGTCTGCGGGGTTGCACTGCTAGCTCTTGGGCCCCCGCCTTTCTATCCGTGGTAAAACCATTAAGGTGTTTATTTGAGTTTTATTTAATATTTTACATACAACACGACTCAGCCAGACAGGATTTTGAGAGGCGCCAGGTGGGCGGTAATTTAAAAAGTCACACCTATAGGAGTCAATGACAACAAGTTGACATGTTGTCAAGTCATGTGATTTGACCTTGCATGTAATAAGCTGATAATTGTAGCCAGGTAGCCGGGTGTTGCCGGTAGCTGGTCCTTCAAACCAGCGCCATTTAAAGTGTGGCTTGGTAGATGGCCTGGAGCTATTTACTTTGTGGGCGGGGTTTTAGCTCCCAGATTCGCAATAAATACCCAGGGAAATGTACATTCTAGAGTATAGCCCAGCATCAGCAGACTGCAGCTGAGACAGGCTGTCGGGCGAACAGGTGGGACTCTGTCAACTGTAGACCTCCCACCCCCTCTATTCTATTAAGGCTCAGTCTATTGGTAAGTTAACGTGAAGGTGACTTATTTCGTGTTTCCCAAACTAAAAGGGTTGTGTGATTATCCGGGGCAGTCAGCTGTAGTGTCCTCAATGTCTTGTGTGGTGGCTCACGTTGTTTATTAATCTCGACCTAGTGAACCTTAAGTTCGAGTCCTTGAATTATGATACTTATCATGTTAAATATATGCTTGACTCACTTGCTTTTTAATCAGACTTTAATTGTGTTCCCTTAGATCTTGGGTCGTCTGATATATTGCAAACTAGAGTGTAGAGTACTCATGAGTTATTGACTTAAAGAATCTTGCATGGAACAAGATACATGATTCCAGTTGACACATGCTAACAACAGTTTTTATTATTTTGTGATACAGACAAGTTCCATTCCATGTCTTGTATGTAATGAACAAGAATGGATGGTGGCAGCCCTTTCTACCTCTACTTCTACTCTTCTACATTTCTACTTCTACCTTCTACCACTGCATCTTACTCTCTCTCCTCTCCCTCCGCCTCGTTTCAAACTTTCCCTGTCAAACTAACCACACTCCTTCCCTTACTCCTTCCACCTCCCTCCTACCTCTTTTCCTCCCTAAACCTTCACTCATTACTTCATTTTTATTTCTTTCAATTTCTCTTCTCTCATTTCCCCGCTACGTTACATCGTTAACTACGGGTCTATTTTGCCTGTTATGAAATGTTGATATATTACAAAGTTAATTTCTTTCGCCGTTGTTGAAACCTTTCATCCCCCTCTTAATATCAACTGTCTTGCAAGATGCAACGAGCCCTAGGGATGCTGCAAGATCCGCTTGCGTGCAGCAGGTCGTAAGATCTCCGTGCAATAAGGAGGATTAAAACAGTGAGATGAAAGATTTTTCGTAATAAATCTTTATTTGATGGACTGTCTGTAAGACGGGGGGATAGTGAATGCTGGGATAAGAGTGAGGTGGGGCAAGTATACGGGATGCTGGTGGTGATGGGATAGGAGAGAGATGAGAGAGAGAGAGAGAGAGAGAGAGCTTATCTCACCACAATGCAGTAAGCTCTCCAAAGCCAGCCATTGTCTTCCATTGTTTCCTGACACTATTCCTTCCTGACACTATTCCTTCCTGACACTATTCCTTCCTGACACTATTCCTTCCTGACACTATTCCTTCCTGACACTATTCCTTCCTGACACTATTCCTTCCTGACACTATTCCTTCCTGACACTATTCCTTCCTGACACTCTTCCCTCCTGACACTCTTCCCTCCTGACACTCTTCCCTCCTGACACTCTTCCTTCCTGACACTCTTCCTTCCTGACACTATTCCTTCCTGACACTCTTCCTTCCTGACACTCTTCCTTCCTGACACTATTCCTTCCTGACACTCTTCCTTCCTGACACTCTTCCCTCCTGACACTCTTCCCTCCTGACACTCTTCCCTCCTGACACTCTTGTATCCTGACACTCTTCCCTCCTGACATTCTTGTCTCCTGACACTCTTGTCTCCTGACACTCTTGTCTCCAGGCAATCTTGTCTCCTGACACTCTTGTCTCCTGACACTCTTGTCTCCTGACATTCTTCCCTCCTGACAATCTTGTCTCCTGATATTCTTGTCTCATGACACTCTTGTCTCCTGACACTCTTGTCTCCTGACATTCTTCCCTCCTGACACTCTTATCTCCTGACACTCTTGTCTCCTAACATTCTTCCCTCCTGACACTCTTGTCTCCTGACACTCGTGTCTCCTGACACTCGTGTCTCCTGACACTCTTGTCTCTTGACACTCGTGTCTCCTGACACTCTTGTCTCCTGACACTCTTGTCTCCTGACACTCTTGTCTCCTGACACTCTTGTCTCCTGACACTCTTGTCTCCTGACACTCTTCCCTCCTGACACTCTTGTCTCCTGACACTCTTCCCTCCTGACACTCTTGTCCCCTGACACTCTTGTCTCTTGACACTCTTGTCTCCTGACACTCTTGTCTCCTGACACTCTTGTCTCCTGACACTCTTGTCTCCTGACTCTCGTGTCTCCTGACACTCTTGTCTCCTGACACTCTTGTCTCCTGACACTCTTGTCTCCTGACTCTCGTGTCTCCTGACACTCTTGTCTCCTGACACTCTTGTCTCCTGACACTCTTGTCTCCTGACACTCTTGTCTCCTGACACTCTTGTCTCCTGACACTCTTGTCTCCTGACACTCTTGTCTCCTGACACTCTTCCCTCCTGACACTCTTGTCTCCTGACACTCTTGTCTCCTGACACTCTTGTCTCCTAACATTCTTCCCTCCTGACACTCTTGTCTCCTGACACTCGTGTCTCCTGACACTCTTGTCTCCTGACACTCTTGTCTCCTGACACTCTTGTCTCCTGACACTCTTCCCTCTTGACACTCTTGTCTCCTGACACTCTTCCCTCCTGACACTCTTGTCTCCTGACACTCTTGTCTCCTGACACTCTTGTCTCCTGACACTCTTGTCTCCTGACACTCTTCTCTCCTGACACTCTTGTCTCCTGACACTCTTGTCTCCTGACACTCTTGTCTCCTGACACTCTTGTCTCCTGACACTCTTGTCTCCTGACACTCTTGTCTCCTGACACTCTTCCCTCCTGACACTCTTGTCTCCTGACACTCGTGTCTCCTGACACTCTTGTCTCCTGACACTCTTGTCTCCTGACACTCTTGTCTCCTGACACTCTTGTCTCCTGACACTCTTGTCTCCTGACACTCTTGTCTCCTGACACTCTTGTCTCCTGACACTCTTGTCTCCTGACACTCTTGTCTCCTGACACTCTTGTCTCCTGACACTCTTGTCTCCTGACACTCTTCCCTCCTGACACTCTTGTCTCCTGACACTCTTGTCTCCAGACACTCTTGTCTCCTGACACTCTTGTCTCCTGACACTCTTCCCTAATGACACTCTTGTCACCTGACACTCTTGTCTCCTGACACTCTTGTCTCCTGACACTCTTGTCTCCTGACACTCTTGTCTCCTGACACTCTTGTCTCCTGACTCTCTTGTCTCCTGACACTCTTGTCTCCTGACACTCTTGTCTCCTGACACTCTTCCCTCCTGACACTCTTGTCTCCTGACACTCTTGTCTCCTGACACTCTTGTCTCCTGACACTCTTGTCTCCTGACACTCTTGTCTCCTGACACTCTTCCCTCCTGACACTCTTGTCTCCTGACACTCTTGTCTCCTGACACTCTTGTCTCCTGACACTCTTGTCTCCTGACACTCTTGTCTCCTGACACTCTTGTCTCCTGACACTCTTGTCTCCTGACACTCTTGTCTCCTGACACTCTTGTCTCCTGACACTCTTGTCTCCTGACACTCTTCCCTCCTGACACTCTTGTCTCCTGACACTCTTGTCTCCTGACACTCTTGTCTCCTGACACTCTTGTCTCCTGACACTCTTGTCACCTGACACTCTTGTCTCCTGACACTCTTGTCTCCTGACACTCTTGTCTCCTGACACTCTTGTCTCCTGACACTCTTGTCTCCTGACACTCTTGTCTCCTGACACTCTTGTCTCCTGACACTCTTGTCTCCTGACACTCTTCCCTCCTGACACAGCTGCAATTCGCCATGCATTTTTCATCTTATTTAAAACCTGTGATGGGTATTGTTCTCCATATACAATGTTGTGTTTGTTAAGCAGACATGATGGGAAATTACATGAATGACAAGTGAAAAGTAAAAGTGGTTAGGTGTTAATGGACCGATGGATGGCAGTGTTCAGAGCCAACTGGACATAGGGGAGTTGTTCGTCCCACAAATTAGCATCATGCTCTGCAAGAATTGCAAGCATATCTTTAACTGACCGGTTCGTCTGTTCTGGCATGCAGTTAGCCTGAGGGTGATAAGCCGTCGTGAATGCTGAAGTGGTTTCTACAATTTTACATACTTCTCTAAAAATATTCCCATTAAATTCATGACCTCTGTCAGAAACTAACACTTTAGGGGGGCCGAATACAGTGACGAACCTATCCAAGAACGCCTTTGCTACAGTTCGAGAATTTTTCTGAGGCAATGCAATCATTTTGGTGTACCTGGACAGGTGGTCTACCAACACCAATACGTAACGGTTTCCTG
Source organism: Procambarus clarkii (assembly GCF_040958095.1). NCBI lineage: Eukaryota > Metazoa > Arthropoda > Malacostraca > Decapoda > Cambaridae > Procambarus > Procambarus clarkii. Next base: position 39,900,955 of record NC_091185.1, on the reverse strand, counting down.
AATGACTGTGATGCAGATCAATCAGATTAGCTCCCACCCGATCTAGGGGTTTAAAAATTTCTGGGAATTCTTGCAATGGAGCTTGTACCTTAAGGGTACCTTTCCTCCTTTGGCAGTGACCACAGGACTTAACGAAGTTAATGACCTCTGTTAACATACCGGGGAAGAAAAAGAGTGATTTTGCTTTTATGTGAGTTTTAAAAATCCCCGGATGACCCGCAATCTTAGACGCATGTGCGAGTCTCAACGCCGACGTTCTCAACACCTCTGGGATAACCAGCTGAAAAACTGCACGATCCTTCTGTCCCTTTACATAAAATAAGACTCCATCGCTCATTTCAAAGTCATGAATTAATAAATTACGTTTCTTTGATGGATATTTACCTCCCTCCAAATGTTCAATAATTTCTATCCACCTCGGTTCGTTCATTTGGAATTCTCGCATTATTTTCACTGGAAATATTTTCAATATTAAGATTTACGTTAATAGTAGCAATGTTTCTACTCAAAGTGTCTGGTACAACATGTGATGGACCCGGCTTGTAAAGTATTTGGAATGAGTGAGCAGCTAGTTCATGAGACCAACGGGACATGCGAGGGCACTTAGTTCTTTTCTTAAAAATATGAGTCAACGCCCTGTGATCTGTATAAATGACAAAGTGACGTTGGAAAAGATACGGTTCAAAGTACCTGACACTTTCTACCACAGCTAAAACTTCCCTATCCGTTGCAGAATAGTGGACCTCCGGACCCTTAACCTTCCTGCTAAAATATGCAACTGAGTCAGGAAGATTGTCATTATCGCATTGCATTAAACACTCTTCAATTGCTATACCACTGTCGTCAGTGTGTACTTCCCACTCCTTATAAAAATCATGTACTGATAATACTGGGGTGGTAATGAGTTGACTTTTTAATTTTACATATGCGTTCGCATGCTCTGGTTTCCAAATGAATTTAACGTTTTTCTTAGTCAGCTCAGTTAAGGGTGTTGATGTACTTGCAAAACCTTCAATGTGGCGACGGAAATATCCGTTTTGCCCCCAGAAGCCTGCGAATATCCCTTGCTGCCTTAGGTGTTGGCATGTCAGCAATGGCACGACAGGAGTCGGGGTCAGGTCGGGTACCGTCTGTGCTCACCTGGAATCCCAAAAACCTGAATTTCTGAGATGCCAGAGTGCATTTCCCCACATTGAGTTTGAACCCGCCTTATCTAATAACGTCAACGTCTCAGTCAAAGCTCGTAAGTGCTCACCAACCGTCCTGGAGTAGATTAACACATCATCTATGGGTCCTGTCCTAGCCATGGGACCCTTCTTCTTGCCAGGGGTCCTGTCCTAGCTAGGGGTCCTGTCCTAGCCAAGAGTCCTGTCCTAGCCAAGAGTCCTGTCCTAGCCAGGGGTCCTGTCCTAGTCATGGGTCCCTTGTTCTTGCCAGGGGTCCAGTCCTAGCCAAGGGTCCAGTCCTAGCCAAGGGTCCTGTCCTAGCTAGGGGTCCTGTAATAGCCAAGAGTCCTGTCCTAGCCAGGGGTCCTGTCCTAGTCATGGGTCCCTTGTTCTTGCCAGGGGTCCAGTCCTAGCCAAGGGTCCTGTCCTAGCCAGGGGTCCTGTCTTAGCCAGGGGTCCTTTTCCTAGCCTGGGGTCCTGTCCTAGCCAGGGGTACTTTTCCTAGCCTAGGGTCCTGTCCTAGCAAAGGGTCCTTGTCCTAGCCAAGGATCCTGTCCTAGCCAAGGGTCCTGTTCTAGCCAGGAGTCCCTATCCTAGCCAAGTGTCCTGTCCTAGCCAGGGGTCCCTGTCCTAGCCAAGGGTCCTTGTCCTAACCAGGGGTACTGTCCTAGCCAAGGGTCGTTTCCTAGCCAGGGGTACTGTCCAAGCCCAAGGTCCTGTCCTAGCCAGGGGTCCCTTGTTCTAGCCAAGAGTCCTGTCCTAGCCAAGAGTCCTGTCCTAGCCAGGGGGCCTGTCCTAGCTATGGGTCCTGTCCTAGCCAGGGGTCCTGTCCTAGCCATGGGACCCTTGTTCTAGCCAGGGGTCCTGTCCTAGCCCAGGGGTCCCTGTCCTAGCCAGGGGTCCTTTCCTAACCAGGGGGTCCTGTCCTAACCAGGGGTCCTTGTCTTAGCAAGGGGTCCTGTCCTAACCAGGTGTCCCTCTCATAGCCATAGGTCCTTGTCCTAGCCAGGGGTCCTGTCCTAGTTAGGGGTCCTTGTCCTAGCCAGGGGTCCTTGTCCTAGCCAGGGGTCCTTGTCCTAGCCAGGGGTACTGTCCTAGCCAGGGGTCCTTGTCCTAGTCAGGGGTCCTTGTCCTAGCTAAGGGGTTCTTTTCCTAGCCAGGGGTCCTTGTCCTAGCCAGGGGTCCTTGTCCTAGCAAGGGGTACTGTCCTAGCCAGGGGTCCTTGTCCTAGTCAGGGGTCCTTGTCCTAGCTAGGGGTCCTTGTCCTAGCCAGGGGTCCTTGTCCTAGCCAGGGGTCTATGTCCTAGCCAGGGGTCCTTGTCCTAATTAGGTGTCCCTGACCTAGCCAGGGGTCCTTGTCCTAGCCAGGGGTCCTTGTTCTAGCCAGGGGTCCCTGTCCTAGCCAAGTGTCCTGTCCTAGCCAGGGGTCCTTGTCCTAGCCAAGGGTCCTTTTCCTAGCCAGGGGTACTGTCCTAGCCAAGGGTCGTTTCCTAGCCAGGGGTCCTGTCCTACCCAAGGGTCCTGTCCTAGCCAGGGGTCTTTGTCTTAGCTAGGGGTCCTGTCTTAGCCAGGGGTCCCTTGTCCTAGCCAAGGGTCCTGTTCTACCCAGGGGTGCTGTCCTAGCAAGGTGTCTCTTGTCCAACCCAGGGGTCCTGTCCTAGCCAGGGTGTAACACGGGTTTTGGTTCCTCCTCTCTTTTCTTCCTTCTACTCCCTCTACCCGTATTCTTACTTTTTATTCTCTACCAAGGGACTCCAAAACTTTTAACAAAGCCAACTCCACGCCACGTGGTCCTAAGACGATTGACCGACTTAGGATTCTACACCCAGTATGACGTGACCTAAGCTCTGATCAAAACCCTAGAGTCGCCTCTGCTGCCACCACCAGACCAGCTCTACAGAGCAATGATCGAGGTCTGGATCGATCACGCTAATTAATCAACCTTGGGGCTTGATCCCCACTAGTAGTTTATAACCTCGGAAACTTGAGTGTGGAATTAATTACACGGGAATGATTCGATGTTAGAATCGGCGCCCAATCCAACTCTGCCTCGTGTGGACCACGTGACCAGGACAAGTATACACATAAAAACACATGGAAATAATGAAATGCAAAAATATTAACAAATTTAATTTATTAAAAGAAAACTAAAACAAAATCTAAAAATGTTCACTCCCTATCACTTTAACACTCCCTACTTGACCTGAATGGCAAATGAGAAGACTATTTCTATACATAACCATAGCAACTATACCTCTATGTTTTCCAGCTCTCGGTGTTGGGCTGGTCTTGGGGAGAGGTAAGATGTTTTGACCTCTCCCAGCTGCTCGGCAGATCACACTGATTTTTTCCTTGTCTGGACTACCCCAGACAGAGTATTGTATCCTTCCGCCTAGTCAAAGTCCTACCCAGTTACTAGCAAGGTTTAAGTTATAACAATTAACCTCTGTTGTACTTAATTGATCCAGACTGGTTGAATTATTTTACTGAATTAAATTACAAACATCTAACGGCAGAGCTGTTCCCGATCACAAAAATGGTTATTAAAACTTTGAGAAATAGTAGACCTGTCAACCCCTGATGACCTATGACCGCCGGTCACTCCGCCTTAAAAGTTAGATCTGATTCGTGACGTCACTGATGGTGACTTAAACTCAATAATTAGAATACTCTTGATATTGTATCCAGTACTATTATACAATACAATTTTAATGCAAAATGAATAAAGGCTAATTTTCTCTAAATTACTGAATACTATAGGATGGTTCATTATACGCAGCTATGAACAAAGATGCCCGCCATTTGTGACTCAGACCTGCTAATTCCCAGGGGACTGGGCGTTGTTGAGAGGTCAGGTCCCTACTCGAACTTCTGGAACCTTCTGGAATAATTCTTACAACAGCCTAGTTTGTTACAACCCCCCCGCACAAGCACTTAGTAAACCTTGTTAATTTGTTAAAATTCACGAGGTTTAGTATCCAAACCCACAATTCAACTCATGCCACAAACAAAAGCTAACCTAACTAATAAAATTTGACAAATAATAGTCCAACATCATAATAAACATGTTCATATTTCATAAATTTCTCAGCTGTCAACTGACAGCAATCCTCCAATATCAGGAAACATACATCCTACCCTTACTGACATAGCTAAATAACATGTCCCTACTCTACCATCAAAAACTAGCTATTAAACTCTCTTGGCTCTTCACTAGCCAAGTCCATGTGTCCTCTAGAGCCGGCCACACCGTGCTGAAACAAACATTAAAGTTATAAGTTCAGACTGAACTTTGTCATCCGGGAGCGTACTACGGAACTATCAAGTTCACATCCGTGTACTAACCACTCCCCATCAATGTCAACCTTGACATGTTAAGGAACACACCTAATGTTTATTACATGTATCTAAAAATAAAAAAAAATTCCTATACTATATCACAGGTTTCAGCTGACTGTACAGCCAAGTGTTCTCACTCACTAGAAGTGTCAATGTTTATATTGGTCCGCCTCTCCTGTGTTCAAACATTCTGAAAAAAAAATAGCACAACATAATTTTCCATAACCGTTTGTTCTGGGCTGAGACAATTACACAGGGGCTTCGATTTTGATTACTGACCAATTCATAGAGTAAAATTCATATATTATACCAGAATTATTATTTTAAATCTGTTTTTCAACATTTAAACAAAAGTGTCCAGATGTTCTTTACACAGATGTTCAGAGCCAACTTTGTTGTTCGTATCAATTGTTCATATTGAGTAAACGATAAAAAAAAAAATCGACGCTGCTGGATGCTGAATGTAGTCGCTGACGATGACGGTGTCGATCTTGCTTCTCCCCATGTGTAGACATCAATACCTGGTCCTCTTGTACTCCCATCCGGTACTCCTGAATGACGACAGAGTGTAGTAGAGCGGAGTGCCAAGTGACAGCTGTAGAATACTGTTACTTCGGCCATTAATCTTGCTCTCGACAGTCCACACGCCTTCGTATCAATCACAGTTCACACGGCAGTCTTGATGTTAAACTTGACGTCGCAGATGACCACAGCAGAGCAGAACTGGATGTACCAACAGTGTCTCTTAGCAGGAGTGGTGGCGCCGATTCTAACATCGAATCATTCCCGTGTAATTAATTCCACACTCAAGTTTCCGAGGTTATAAACTACTAGTGGGGATCAAGCCCCAAGGTTGATTAATTAGCGTGATCGATCCAGACCTCGATCATTGCTCTGTAGAGCTGGTCTGGTGGTGGCAGCAGAGGCGACTCTAGGGTTTTGATCAGAGCTTAGGTCACGTCATACTGGGTGTAGAATCCTAAGTCGGTCAATCGTCTTAGGACCACGTGGCGTGGAGTTGGCTTTGGTAAAAGTTTTGGAGTCCCTTGGTAGAGAATAAAAAGTAAGAATACGGGTAGAGGGAGTAGAAGGAAGAAAAGAGAGGAGGAACCAAAACCCGTGTTACAATGGTGGCAGCGGTGGGATAATTCTTACAACAGCCTAGTTTGTTACAAGGGGTCCTTTTCCTAGCCTGGGGTCCCCTCCTAGCCAAGGGTCCTTGTCCTAGCCAGGGGTCCTGTCCTAGCCAAGGGTCCTGTCCTAGCCAGGGGTCCCTTGTTCTAGCAAGGGGGCCTGTCCTAGCCAGGGGTCCCTTGTCCTAGCCACGGGTCCTTGTCCTAGCCATGGGTCCTTTTCCTAGCCAGGGTTCCTGTACTACCTAAGGGTCACTAGTCCAAGCCAGGGGTCCTTGTCCTAGCAATGGGTTCTTGTCCTAGCCAGAGGTCCTGTCCTAGCCAGGGATCCCAGTCCAAACCAGTGGTCCCTGTCCTAAGCAGGTGTCCCTTTCCAAACCAGCTGTTCTTGTCCTAGCCAGGGCTCCTTGTCCTAGCCAGGGGTCCTGTCCTATCCAGGGGTTCTTGTCCTAGCCAGGAGTCCTGTCCTAATTAGGTGTCTCTGTCCTAGCCAGGGGTCCTGGTCCTAGCCAGGGGTCCCTGTCCTAGCCAGGGATCCCTGTACAAGCCAGTGGTCCCTGTCCTAAGCAGGTGTCCCTTTCCAAACCAGGGGTTCTTGTCCTTGCCAGGGCTCCTTGTCCTAGCCAGGGGTTCTGTCCTAGCCAGGGGTTCTTGTCCTAGCCAGGGGTCCTGTCCTAGCCAGGGGTCCCTTGTCCAACCCACGGGTTCTTGTCCTAGCAAGGGGTCCTTGTAAAAGCCAGGGGTCCAGTCCTAGCTAAGGGTCCTGTCCTAGCCAGAGGTCCTGTCCTACCAAGGGGTCCTTTTCCTAGCCTGGGGTCCTGTTCTAGCCAAGGGTCCTTGTCCAAGCCAGGGGTCCTGTCCTAGCCAAGGGTCCTGTCCTAGCCAGGGGTCCCTGTCCTAGCCAAGTGCCCTGTCCTAGCCAGGGGTCCCTGTCCTAGCCAAGTGCCCTGTCCTAGCCAGGGGTCCCTGTCCTAGATAAGGGTCCTTGTCCTAGCCAGGGGTACTGTCCTAGCCAGGGGTACTGTCCTAGCCAAGGGTCCTTGTCCTAGCCAAGGGAACTGTCCTAGCCAAGGGTCGTTTCCTAGCCAGGGGTCCTGTCCAAGCCTAGGATCCTGTTCTAACCAGGGGTCCCCGTCCTAGCCAAGGGTCCTTGTCCTAGCCATGGGTCCTTGTCCTAGCCATGGGTCCTTGTCCTAGCCAGGGATCTTGTCCTAGCCAGGGTTCCTGTCCTACCTAGGGGTCACTTGTCCATGCCAGGGGTCCCTTGTCCTTGCCAGGGGGTCCAGTCCTAGCCAAGGGTCCTGTCCTAGCCAGGGGTCCTGTCCTAGCCAGGGGTCATTTTCCTCGCCTGGTGTCCTGTCCTAGCCAAGGGTCCTTGTCCTAGCCAGGGGTCCTGTCCTAGCCAAGGGTCCTGTCCTAGCCAGGGTTTCTTGTCCTAGCCAAGGGTCCTGTCCTAGCCAGGGGTCTCTGTCCTAGCCAAGGGTCCTTGTCCTAGCCATGGGTCCTTGTCCTAGCCAGGGGTTTTGTCCTACCCAGGGGTCCCTTGTTCTAGCCAGGGGTCCTGTCCTAGCCAGGGGTCCTGTCCTAGCCAGGAGTCCTTGTTCTAGCCAGGGGTCCTGTCCTTGCCAGGGGTTCTTGTCCTAGCCAGGGATCTTGTCCTAGCCAGGAGTTCTGTCCAACCCAGGGGTCCCTTGTCCTAGTCAGGGGTCCTTGTCCTAGCCCAGGGACCCTTGTTCTAGCCAGGGGTCCTTGTTCTAGCCCAGGGTCCCTTGTCCTCGCCAGGGGTCACTGTCCTAGCTAGGGACCCCCTGTCCTGGCTTGGGGTCTCTGCTCTAGCCTGAGGGCCGTATCCTAGCCAGGGGTCTCCATCCTACCGAGGGGTCCCGTGTCCTAGCCAGGTATCCCTGTCCAAAGCAGGGGTCTCTGTCCTAGCCAAGTATCCCTGTCCTAGCCAGGGGTCCCGTGTCATAGCCAGGGGTCCCTGTCCTTGCCAGGTGTCCCTGTCCTAGCCAGGGGTCCTGTCCTAACCAGGGGGGTCCTGTCCTAACCAGGGAACCCTTGTTCTTCGTTCTTCCTACCCTACAGAGTTCTTCGTGAAGAACGAAGAACTCTGTAGGGTAAGGCAGGTCCTAGTCAACAACGGCTTCTCCAATGGTTTCGTCGAAGACATCATAAGAAGGAAAGTGAAACGCCATGCAACCTCTGAAGAGACAACTAACAAAACACCTATACCCCCTATTAGACTATTTTACAGGAACTTCTTTTCCACAGCTCATAAAACAGAGGAAAGGGCCCTGAAAGATATTGTTAATAGAAACGTTATCCCTACAGACAAAAATCAGAGGATACAACTGACGATTTACTATAAAACCAGAAAAACGGCCAGCCTACTCATGAGAAACTCTCCAGATACAAAGCAGAACGCTTTAAAAGAGACCAACGTCGTCTATGCCTTCAAATGCCCACTTGGGGACTGTAAGCTCAAAAAAACCCAGTATATAGGCAAGACAACATCTCTTTCTAGGCGTTTAACGATGCATAAACAACAGGGCTCCATTAAGGAACATATAATCTCTTCCCACAACCAAACCATCGCCAGAGAAATCCTAGTAAACAACACAGAAATCATCGATAGATACAGCGATAGCAGGCGGCTTGACGTTTGCGAGGCACTACACATTAAGAAGTCAACACCAGCAATCAACAGCCAATTAATGCACATCTATATTCTACCCACCTCAAGACTCCGCTCCAATATAGAAGCATCAAGAAATATGGACCAATAGGCTTTCTACAATCACTTCCATTTCAATACCAATTGTTTCGTGTTCTGTCTTGTGTTGATGAAATAAATACCCTATTAATGCCACCTTTTGTTCTGTCTTGTGTTGATGAAATTAATACCCTATTAATGCCACCTCACCCCATCCACCTCACTCAAATGTAGATATAAACAGAATCGGAGATGCGTAAGTTCTATTCAGTTGTGTATTTGTAAACTAAAGTCTTTGAAAATGTAATAAGTTTTACGAAACGCGCTCGTGTCGCGTCAGACTAGAAATAAAAATGAATTTTGGAGAATTGATTTTTGAATTACCTCCAACAGTGAAAAGAAATGTACAAAAGATTGAGAAAATTCGTGTTAGAATTATTAATCTTACTTTTTCGGTCATATTTAATAATATATATATATTATATATATATATATATATTATTATATATATATATATATATATATATATATATATATATATATATGTATATATATATATATATATATATATATATATATATATATATATATATATATATATATATATATATACATATATATATGTATATATGTATATATATATATATATATATATATATATATATATATATATATATATATATATATATATATATATATATATATATATATATATATATATATATATATATATAGCGTGGGAGGAAATGATGTTGGTCGAGTCAGGAGTGAGGAACTGATTCAGAGGTATAAAACAGCCATAGAGTTAGTTAGGAACAAGGGAGGAATCCCGATCATATGTGGCATTCTTCCAAGAAAGGGAGTGGGAAATGAATGGATATCGAGGGCACTTGGTGTCAATTGCCGGCTGGAAAGATATTGCAAATCAAATGCAATATCTTTCATAGACAACTGGGAACACTTCTATGGAAGAAATGAAATGTATGCTCGTGATGGGGTGCATCTATCGAGAGCTGGGGTTGTTGCTGTTGCGAACTCGCTAGAAGAAGTGGTTAGAGGTGTTTGTTTGGGTTTAAACTGTTAGTAGATAGAGGTATGGGAATTGATTTGGAGGAAGGAGGTAATAAAAGTATGTGTTTGTGGGAGAAAGGAATTGGCAAAACGATCAGGGAAAGAGAAGGTCCGCAAAATAACAATTCACTTAGGGTATATTACACTAACAGTAGAAGTCTAAGAAATAAAATTAACGAATTAAATGCTCTTGTCTGCACAGAAAAAATAGATATTATTGCACTTACCGAAACGTGGATGAATGTAGAAAATAGAGAACTATTAGCTGAATATCAAATATATGGATTGAAACTATTTCACACAGATAGATATATTAGACGAGGTGGTGGAGTAGCCATATATGTTAGGGACAATTTGAAATGTAGTCTCAAAGAGGGAATCAAAACAGAGCCACACTCAGAAACTATTTGGATTGAATTACACGAAAAAGCTAATAATATTATAATAGGAGTAATATATAGGCCACCAAATTTAGACAGAATGGAAGCAAAGCATCTATGGGATGAAATATCTAGAGCATCTAGATCTAACAGTATTTATGTCATGGGTGACTTTAATTTTAGCGGAATAAACTGGTTGAACAAAACAGGGAATAGTGAAGCAGAAGATTTTCTAGAATTAATTGACGATTGCTTTCTTACGCAACACATTAAGGAGCCAACACGGGAAAATAATATTTTAGATTTAGTGTTAACTAACAGGGAAACGCAAATTAATGACATCGAAATAGGGAGTGAGCTAGGGAGCAGTGATCACAAAGAAATCAGATTTAGCATAGAATGGAATAGACCAGTAGGAGAAAATTCTGTTAAAGTGCCAGATTTTCGAAAAGCTGATTTTAATAGCCTAAGAAATTTTTTGGGTCAAATTGATTGGAAAGGCTTGGGTATGGGGTGTGGGCCGGTCTTGGAGCGAGACATGAACCCAGCGATAGGTGACTTAAATGGGGATTTCGATGTGGATTCAATATATAACTTATTTAAGAATATTCTAAACAAAGCACAGGAACGTAGTATACCATACAAATTGAATAGATCGTATACTAGTGACCCAAAGTGGATAACAAAGAATTTGAAGAACCTTATAGGTAAAAAGAGAGCTTGGTACAAAAGGATTAAAAATGGGGAGGTCACTTTAGAACAGGAATTCGTACAACTGGTTAGAAATGTTAAAAAAGAGATAAGGAAAGCAAAAAGAAACTATGAAGTTCGCATAGCAGGGCAAGCAAAGACAAATCCTAAAGGGTTTTTTTCAGTTATATCGTACTAAGACTAGGGAAAGGATAGGTCCATTAAAAACTGAGACAGGTCAAATAACAGATAGTGATGAAGAGATGAGTAGTATTTTTAATAAATATTTTGTATCTGTATTTACTAAAGAAGAACTTAACAATATGCCTTCAGCCGAACAAGTCTATGTGGGTGGGGACGAGGACAGGTTGACGAGTTTAGCAGTTACCAGGGAGGATGTTCTTAAACAAATAGTAAAACTCAAACCAAACAAATCCCCAGGGCCGGATGAAGTGTTTGCTAGGGTGCTTAAAGAATGCAAAGAGGAGCTTTGTGACCCACTGTCAACCATATTTAATAAATCAATAGAGTCAGGCAGAGTGCCAGAGTTTTGGAAAGTTGCTAATGTGATACCAGTTTTTAAGAAAGGAGATAGATCACTTGCGTCTAACTATCGACCAATTAGCCTAACGTCTATTGTGGGAAAGTTACTCGAATCTATAATAGCAAATAAAATTCGTCTTCATCTTGAAAAACATAAATTAATAATTGAGTCGCAACATGGTTTATAAATGGCCGTTCATGTTTAACAAATTTGTTATCTTTTTATTCTAGCATTGTTGAGGCAGTTGATAGTGGTAAGGATTGCGATGTTGTATACCTTGACTTTAGCAAAGCTTTTGATACAGTGCCACATGAAAGACTGATTAAAAAAATAGAGTCTCATGGTATTGGGGGTGCTATATTAAGCTGGATTAGGGCATGGCTATACCAAAGGAAACAGAGAGTTAGTATAAATGGAATCAAGTCAGAGTGGGAAAATGTTGTAAGTGGAGTGCCTCAAGGCTCTGTCCTGGGACCTCTGTTGTTTATAATATATATAAATGATTTAGATTCAGGTTTGAGTAGCAACATTTGCAAATTTGCCGATGATACGAAAATCGATAGGGAAATTAATTCGGAGGAGGACTCACTATCACTTCAAGTTGATCTAGATAGGGTTTTGAAATGGTCAAAGGATTGGCAGATGCAGTTTAATGCTGATAAATGTAAAGTTCTGAGGTTAGGTAATGATGATAGAGTTACAAGATACGAGCTAGATGGTGTTGTGATTGCGAAGTCGGATTGCGAAAGGGATCTGGGAGTTATGATTAGTAAGAATTTAAAACAAAAGGATCAATGCATAAATGTTCGTAATAAGGCAAATCGGACACTTGGATTTATTAATCGCAGCGTTAGTAACAAGACACCTGGTGTGGTTCTCAAGCTATATCTTGCTCTAGTTAGGCCCCATTTAGATTATGCAGTTCAGTTTTGGTCGCCATATTATAGAATGGATATAAATTCACTTGAACGTGTCCAGCGTAGGATGACTAAGTTAATTCCCCAAATTAGAAATCTTTCATATGAAGAAAGATTAACAAAGCTTAAGTTGCATTCACTGGAAAGGCGAAGAGTTAGGGGTGACATGATAGAGGTTTACAAGTGGATGAATGGACATAACCGGGGGGATATTAATAGGGTATTAAAAGTATCAACACAGGACAGAACACGAAACAATGGATATAAATTGGATAAGTTTAGATTTAGGAAAGACTTGGGTAAATACTGGTTCAGTAACAGGGTTGTTGATTTGTGGAACCAATTGCCGCGTAACATTGTGGAGGTGGGTGTTACGGACCCGGATTCAGCGTCCGAGCCTGGAGCAGTGACAAACACGCCATCTGTAGGTCAGCTCCCGAAACCCCCGCCAAACGAACGACGACACCTAGTGAGGACAGCGTGTACTGGCCTCGAGGACCAGTTTCCAGTCTGGTTCAGCGCTCAACACCGCCGCTCCTGACCTCTGGTGAGGTGGTGCTCCGACGACAGCGCCATCTATGGGCTGGATACGTCAGGCGTTAGTATCTGAGCCTGTGAGTGTGGTGTATTAGTGTCCCGGTTATTGATGACGTGTCTGCTTACAGAGCCGACCTGGGACCACTGTGATGGAAGTGGAGTCAGTCTACCCGAGGCAGCCAGTCTCCATACTGTGAAGTTTGCTGCAGCTGTTGTGACGTCGTCCCCCCGGAAGAACACTGTGGTGTGTTAAGCCTGCCAGTGGAGTGGCAGTGAACGGATTTACCCGGGACCGACGGTTGGAGACGATAATCCACTGGGGTATTGAGGACAGGAGGGTGATTGGTGATATCACACGAGACTCCTGTCTAGGGCGTACCCCTTTTATCGTTCGTGGAGTGGCCGTACCAGCCTTGGTGGCTCTGTACCTGCCAGCAGACCTGCTGGACGTGTGGTTGACGGCCTCCACGACGGTGCCCCCAGTGGACCTGTGTAGTGGCTGACCTGTGGCCAGGGTAGGCTCGGCGTTCTCAGAGGACACGTCTTGAGGCCACGAAGAAAGCACCGCGGACTCAGCACCTAGCTTCGAGGATCCATAGTCTCCAGCAGAAGACTACAGTGATGATCCCCTTTGTAAAGTGTTAATACCCCTCCCCCTTGTGTACATTTTACTTTTATATATTTAAATGGTGATGGTGAACATTATATTATATTAAGTTCTTAGCTTTCTTTCCCTACTCCCTTTTAAGTTACTTGCGTCACGGATCGCATCCCTTGAAAGCCTCTACTGGCTTGGGGTCGGATATATATATCTTCCTCTAACGACATCAGAGTAAGAACCCCGTTGCGTCCCGAGAGGGCCGTAACATAATTGGCATCCCCAGCGGGATCCGTCCCCTTGTTAAGTATGTTTGACAGGGGTGGTGAAGTGGCGTAATCCCTGTATATAATTCCCCCTGTGTGACGATTGCGACGTTATACGTCCTGTGCGGTGCTCAGTGACTAAGCGCGATATTGTGCAGTGCGGTGCTCGCTGTGATTAAGCGATTAAGTGCAATATTGACTAGTGCGGTGCTCAGTGATTTAGTGTAATATTGTAGAGCGAAGTGTTCGCTTGGACTCAGTGCAATATTGTAGAGCGAAGTGTTCGCTTGGACTCAGTGCAATATTGGGTAGTGCGGTGCCCGAAGTGATTACGTGCAATATTGGCAAGTGCAGTGTTTGGTGCGATAAAGTGCAATATTGACGTAGAACAGTGCTCGGTGCGTTAAGTGCTAACGTGTAAACGGTGTGTTAAGTGCTCGTTAAGTGTTCCATCTGTGACAATGGCAGACAAAGCTACCATCGATGATCTGGACGAGGTTCAGGCTTTTCTGAACAGAGAAGATTGTCTTGCCAGATTAAAATATCTGAGTAAACCAGAGCTTGTACTAGTGAGCGCCTACCTGGAGATCAAGATCCGTGCCAGTGATTCCCGTGTGGAGATCTTATCCAAGGTACACCGGCACCTGAAGGCAGAAGAGAAACAGGAAGGCGAGACTCCTAGTACAAAGGAAAGTGCAGAGATAGCTTCCACGGAAAAGGAAGATAAGGGCAGTGACGTTGACAGTGATGCAGGTGAGCTTAATATCAGCTTCCTAACAGTCAAGATGCGTGCCCTGGAAATTAATCGGGAAATTGAATGGAAGAAGTTAGAAATGGAACGAGAATTAAAAGATAAAGAAATGGAAATGAAAGAAAAAGAATTGGCGATGAGGCGTTTAGAATTAGAAAGAGAAGAGAAACGAGAGAGACAAGATAAAGAATTAGAGATGAGACGTTTAGAATTAGAAGAAAGGAAAGCAGAGAGAGAAAGAGAAGAGAAACGAGAGAGAGAAGAACGAGAAAGAGAAGAGAAACGAGAAAGAGAAGAGAAACGAGAGAGAGAAGAACGAGAAAGAGAAGAGAAACGAGAAAGAGAAGAGCGAGAAAGAGAAGAAAGACGAGAGAGGGAAGAACGAGAAAGAGAGAGAGAAGAACGAGACAGGCAAGAACGACAGGACAAAGAGGAAAGAGAGAGACAACATGAACTAGAAGTATTGCGATTAGGCGGTAGTCGGAGGCAAACAACGGACACCAGTAGTTTCGATCCGGTAAGAAACATCAAAATGGTCCCCAAATTCCATGAGAAGGAAGTGTCAAAATTCTTTGCAGCCTTCGAGAAAGTCGCTGCCTCTTTGGAGTGGCCAAGGGAGAATTGGGCCATCATGATACAGTCAGTCTTGACTGGGAAGGCCCAAATCGCTTACTCTACGTTATCCCTTGACGACTCCGGCGATTACGACATGGTGAAGAAAGTTGTGCTCATGGCGTACCAATTGGTACCTGAGGCGTACAGGCAGAAGTTCCGAAACCTGAAGAAGACCTCAGAGCACACTTTCACAGAGTTCGCCACGATCAAGGAGCGACTTTTCCAAGAATGGTGTGCCTCTCGGAAGGTGGAGACCAGGGAAGACCTCGAACAGCTGATTCTGCTCGAAGACTTCAAGGATTGTTTGTCTGGAGACCTCAAGACATACTTAGAAGAGCAGCAGGTGGAGACCTTGAGTGCAGCAGCCACCATGGCTGAAGAGTACATCCTGACTCATAGGCCATCTGCTAAGTACGTCCCAAGGCATTATCAACGCCGGTTTGATAAACCTCCGGACGAAGAAGAGGAAAGACCCGTCCCACGAAGCGCTAAGAAGACGCCCCCAAGTAGCCCCCGAAGAACAAGTCCTAGCAGTCCGAAACACCGTAGTCCAAGGAGGAATATGGTGTGCTGGACTTGTGGGCAGAAAGGGCACATAGCTGCTAGGTGCCGAGGTAGACGAGGTGGCAGCGCACGAAGGGAGGTGATGTTGGTGAGCTGTGTTACATCACCAGTAGGAAACCAGTCTACGACGACGCAGGAAGGACCAAGTTTGTTGGCCCCTCACACTTCAACCGGGTATGTAACGAGTGATCATACTGGTAGATCAATTGAAGTGCTCAGAGATAGTGGAGCAGCCCAGTCCCTGATCGTGAAGAGCTCGTTACCCGAGGGAGTAAGTGTGGATGGGAGACCAGAGGTTATCCTAGTTGGGTTTCCGAGAACGCAGTATATCGCCCCCTTAGTGCCAATACATCTCGACTCGCCTTACTTCAGCGGCACCTGTGAGTTGGCAGTAGTCGATACCCTCCCTGTGGCTGGGATTGACGTGGTACTAGCCAACGACTTGGTGACCGATTGGAGCACCAATCGTCCCAAGGTTGCGGACGAGTCTACCAGAACAGCAAGGTCGGAGGTGACAACAGGCAATGGTAATGTCCAGGTAAAGACAGACCCGGATTTGAACATGTCTAATTTGTCCTCTCATCCGCAGATCGACAGTTATCTAGCAGTGTCTCCTGATTCTCTCGACAAGGAACATGAGGTTAAGAAGGCAGAAGTACCTGAGCTAGAAGAGAGGCCTCGTGTGCAGACACCCACGGATACCAACGAGTCTGGAGCGAAGGCTGAGGTGTGCTTGCGGTATGGCAAGTTACAGCGTGTAGTGGACCAGCCAGAGATTCCCCAGACGTCAGAGGTATGTGAGGTGTGTTCAAAAGGTCTAGTGCCCTCTTCTGTCCAAGCCAGGCTAGTGGATGGTGCCGGCTATGGACATGACAAGCTCAGGAAACTTATCCCTCGACTTACCAAATGTTTCCTATCGGTATTTTGTTTTGTTCTCCTATGTGCTCTCTGTGTTCTCAGTAAGGATCAGTGGACGACCCGAAGGATGATGGCTCCCGTGAACATCGAGAAGAGGTCCCAGGGATTGGAGAGTTGTACTGCAAGTGTTGCAGTTGAAGAAGGGACCTGGGAGGTAATAGATGATACAGGAGGTACGACATGTGATAATGTGAGTGACTGTTTCCGACAGGTTGACACCCCCCGCGTGACTGGCACCAGAAATGCCGTCTGTGGTCAGCCATCATCGGTGCCACGACATAGGAAAGTGTCGAGTCACCCCAGATCGTGTCGAAACCAATCCGTACTCGAGAGATGTGAGATGATGCCCCTGCTTGACATCGCAGTGGAGACGTGGAAGATTACGTCAGGCAGATCATTGCCTTCCATTTTCAAGCTCTCTTTGTGCCAGAGTTTCTCGGTAGGAAAGTTCCGTGGACAAGACAGCATCATCTCTCCAGTTCATAGTATAAGTAAGTCCATTTGGAGTTGTGTCGCCCTGCTAATTTGGTTTGTGTTTTTTATAGAACCCCAAACCAAATTCTTTTTGGTGGGGAGGTGTTACGGACCCGGATTCAGCGTCCGAGCCTGGAGCAGTGACAAACACGCCATCTGTAGGTCAGCTCCCGAAACCCCCGCCAAACGAACGACGACACCTAGTGAGGACAGCGTGTACTGGCCTCGAGGACCAGTTTCCAGTCTGGTTCAGCGCTCAACACCGCCGCTCCTGACCTCTGGTGAGGTGGTGCTCCGACGACAGCGCCATCTATGGGCTGGATACGTCAGGCGTTAGTATCTGAGCCTGTGAGTGTGGTGTATTAGTGTCCCGGTTATTGATGACGTGTCTGCTTACAGAGCCGACCTGGGACCACTGTGATGGAAGTGGAGTCAGTCTACCCGAGGCAGCCAGTCTCCATACTGTGAAGTTTGCTGCAGCTGTTGTGACGTCGTCCCCCCGGAAGAACACTGTGGTGTGTTAAGCCTGCCAGTGGAGTGGCAGTGAACGGATTTACCCGGGACCGACGGTTGGAGACGATAATCCACTGGGGTATTGAGGACAGGAGGGTGATTGGTGATATCACACGAGACTCCTGTCTAGGGCGTACCCCTTTTATCGTTCGTGGAGTGGCCGTACCAGCCTTGGTGGCTCTGTACCTGCCAGCAGACCTGCTGGACGTGTGGTTGACGGCCTCCACGACGGTGCCCCCAGTGGACCTGTGTAGTGGCTGACCTGTGGCCAGGGTAGGCTCGGCGTTCTCAGAGGACACGTCTTGAGGCCACGAAGAAAGCACCGCGGACTCAGCACCTAGCTTCGAGGATCCATAGTCTCCAGCAGAAGACTACAGTGATGATCCCCTTTGTAAAGTGTTAATACCCCTCCCCCTTGTGTACGTTTTACTTTTATATATTTAAATGGTGATGGTGAACATTATATTATATTAAGTTCTTAGCTTTCTTTCCCTACTCCCTTTTAAGTTACTTGCGTCACGGATCGCATCCCTTGAAAGCCTCTACTGGCTTGGGGTCGGATATATATATCTTCCTCTAACGACATCAGAGTAAGAACCCCGTTGCGTCCCGAGAGGGCCGTAACAGTGGGGGCCCTCGATTGTTTCAAGCACGGGTTGGACAAGTATATGAGTGGGATTGGGTGGTTATAGAATAGGAGCTGCCTCGTATGGGCCAATAGGCCTTCTGCAGTTACCTTTGTTCTTATGTTATGTTCTTATGTTATGTTAATATATATATATATATATATATTAACCTGACTTCTTATGATCTTACCCAGGACCAACGAGACCTCTTAAATCTTGATCTAAATTGTCAATTCTTATCTAAACCAAAGATGAATCAAAAACGCCTGGAAATCGAAATGCTTCTGGACGATATCCATAAGCTAAAAGACAACAAAAAAGTCATCACCACTGACACACTTCAAGCTGAACTACTTGCAGAAGCAGGGAAAAAACGAGGAACATATTCTTCTACAATCTTAACCCCACGACTCAAAGAAGCAGCGAAACAACTAAAAAATCTGAAAGACGTAACAATAAGAAAAGCCGACAAGACAGCAGCATATGTATTGATTCCTACCCATGAATACATGAACAAAATTAGCGACATCCTTAGTGACGACTCCAAATTTCAACGAATCACGAGGAACCCCGTAGAAGACCTTAAGCGGAAAGTAAACAAAACAATTACAGCAATCAACGCAAAGAAAGGTGGTGTGCATTTCAATAAACTTCAAGGCGACTATGGCTTAAGATATGCCTGCGGCAATGTTAAGACGCATAAACCAGGTAACCCACTACGCCCTATAATCAGCCAAATACCAACCCCAACTTATCACCTGGCAAAGAAACTCAATGAACTCCTAACCCCATACACTCCAAGTAAGTTTAGTCTACAATCATCAGCAGATTTCCTAGAATTGATCAAATCTACCCAGCCCGATGGAATCATCGCATCCCTGGACGTTGAATCCCTATTTACCAACGTCCCAGTCGACACAACCATAGGAATGATACTGGACAGAGTATACAGAGACGAGAGCACCCCCAAATTAGACATACCTGAGCCACACTTGAAGAGTCTTCTCGAAGCATGTACAAAGGAAGCGCCTTTCATTAGTCCACAAGGAGACATGTATTTACAAATAGACGGAGTAGCAATGGGCTCCCCCTTAGAAGTTTTATTTGCTAATTTTTATATGGGAACCATCGAAGACAGGGTCTTCAGTAGCAGACAAAAACCAACTGTATATTGCCGTTATGTAGATGATATATTCGTAATAGTAAAAGACTCAGATGAACTAATTGACCTGAAAAGACATCTAGAGAGAGAGTCAGTACTCCGATTTACACATGAAAATAGTGAAAATAACAGTCTGCCATTCCTGGATGTACTAATAACAAAAACAGGAACCTCTTTAAGCACCAACGTATATACCAAGCCCACCAACATAGGAGTATGCCGGAACTTTAGAAGTGAGTACCCCCAAAGATACAAAGCCAGTGTTCTCAATGCTTATATTCGTCGAGCGCTTACCCACTGCTCTGAATGGAGCAACGTGAGTAGAGAGTTTCAAAGAGTAACTCAGGTATTGGTGAACAACGGATATAGCAACGCGGAAATAAACGCTGCTATAAGAAGACACTTGGACCGTTGGTATAATCCAGAACCTAGAACAGAAACCACAACACCTCCAATAAAATTATATTACAAATCAACCATGCACAGTGAACATATAAAAGAGGAAAGAATAATGAAAGAAATAATCCGTAAAGGAGTAAAAAGCACTACTCCTAACCAAAACATAAACCTGATAATATTCTACAAAACCAAGAAGACTTCCGAACTCCTTATCAAAAACAGCCCGAAGCCGACGGAGAACCCTCTACAGCAGTCAAGCGTTGTATACATGTACACTTGCCCCCACGAAGGATGTAACCTTCAATCTAAGTACATAGGTATGACGTCAACCAAGCTGACGAGGCGTTTGACATGCCATCTTCAATCCGGTGCCCCTAGGAAAATCACATGAGACAAGCCCATGACATCACTCTAACAAGAGAAATGTTGAGCAAGAATACCTGCATAATAGACAAAACCCAAGATGCAAGAAGATTACAAATTCTTGAGGCAATTCACATAAAAATAGAACAACCTACCATGAACACCCAAATCACGGAACTATTTACTCTACCCACCATGAGAGTAAGGACAAGACCAGAACATAACGATGCCCACACAGAAGACAATGTCCAACATAACAGGCCAATTACACTGGATTAATCTTTGTGTTTAGATAGGAGCTGCCTCGTATGGGCCAATAAGCCTTCTGCAGTTACCTCTATGTTTCACCTCACATTTATCCCTTATGTATCCTCCCATGTTTTCACCTTTATTGTATTATCACCTGACCCAGTGCGGGTATAAAATCAACCAGCATTGTAAGATCTGTTCACTTGAGAATGAACCATGGAGGTTCGAAACGTTGTGCAAATTGTATAAATAAGTGTAATACACTCTATAGTAAATCACTTCTTTTCTTCACCTTAAAAGTATGAAAATGAGTTTTGAAGAACTCCTATTTCAACTAAGCCCTGATGCTAAGAAAACAGTTAGAAGGATAGAAGCCCTAAACCAGAAAATAATAAATACAGAATATGTGGTCATATTCAATGAAACATGTTTGAAAGAAAACCTGCTGACAGTATACACCAATATATATATGCAAACAAGCCTGAATGGTCCCCAGGACTATATGCGACTGAAAACTCACACCCCAGAAGTGACTCGAACCCATACTGCCAGGAGCAACGCAACTGGTATGTACAGGGACGCCTTAATCCGCTTGACCATCACGACCGGACATAAGGAAGTGATAGCCGAAGCTATTTGAACCACTTCCCCGCCGGCACTCGGATGGTAATCTTGGGCATAGCATTTTATCAAATCACCTCATTCTTTGGGGCACACGTGAGGAACACAAATGCAAACAAGCCTGAATGGTCCCCAGGACTATATGCGACTGTATCACTTCCTTATGTCCGGTCGTGATGGTCAAGTGGATTAAGGCGTCCCTGTACATACCAGTTGCGTTGCTCCTGGCAGTATGGGTTCGAGTCACTTCTGGGGTTGAGTTTTCAGTCACCAATATATATATATTAGTATATTTTGGTAGCAGTCTTTCCTGTAGACATATATTATTAAATATGACCGAAAAAGTAAGATTAATAATTCTAACACGAATTTTCTCAATCTTTCGTACATTACGCTTCACTGTTGGAGGTAAATCAAAAATCAATTCTCCAAAATTCATTTTTATTTCTAGTCTGACGCGACACGGGCGCGTTTCGTAAAACTTATTACATTTTCAAAGACTTTTAGTTCACAAATACACAACTGAATAGAACTTACGTATCTCCGATTTTATATCTACATTTGAGTGAGGTGGGAGGGGTGATGTGGCATTAACACAAGACAGAACAAAAGGGGATATTAATAGGGTATTAAAAGTATCAACACAAGACAGAACACAAACAATGGGTATTGAATAGAAGTGTTTGTAGAAAGCCTATTGGTCCATATTTCTTGATGCTTCTATATTGGAGCAGAGTCTTGAGGTGGGTAGAATATAGTTGTGCAATAATTGGCTGTTGATTGCTGGTGTTGACTTCTTGATGTGTAGTGCCTCGCAAACGTCAAGCCACCTGCTATCGCTGTATCTATCGATGATTTCTGTGTTGTTTACTAGGATTTCTCTGGCGATGGTTTGGTTGTGGGAAGAGATTATATGTTCCTTAATGGAGCCCTGTTGCTTATGCATCGTTAAACGCCTAGAAAGAGATGTTGTTGTCTTGCCTATATACTGGGTTTTTTGGAGCTTACAGTCCCCAAGTGGGCATTTGAAGGCATAGACGACGTTAGTCTCTTTTAAAGCGTTCTGTTTTGTGTCTGGAGAGTTTCTCATGAGTAGGCTGGCCGTTTTTCTGGTTTTATAGTAAATCGTCAGTTGTATCCTCTGTTTTTTGTCTGTAGGGATAACGTTTCTATTAACAATATCTTTCAGGACCCTTTCCTCCGTTTTATGAGCTGTGGAAAAGAAGTTCCTGTAAAATAGTCTAATAGGGGGTATAGGTGTTGTGTTAGTTGTCTCTTCAGAGGTTGCATGGCTTTTCACTTTCCTTCTTATGATGTCTTCGACGAAACCATTGGAGAAGCCGTTATTGACTAGGACCTGCCTTACCCTACAGAGTTCTTCGTCGACTTGCTTCCATTCTGAGCTGTGGCTGAGAGCACGGTCGACATATGCGTTAACAACACTCCTCTTGTACCTGTCAGGGCAGTCGCTGTTGGCATTTAGGCACATTCCTATGTTTGTTTCCTTAGTGTAGACTGCAGTGTGGAAAACTCCGCCCTTTTCCATGACTGTTACATGTAGAAAGGGCAGCTTCCCATCCTTTTCCATCTCGTAAGTGAAACGCAGCACGGAACTCTGCTCAAATGCCTCCTTCAGCTCCTGCAGATGTCTGACATCAGGTACCTGTGTAAAAATGTCGTCAACATACCTGCAGTATATGGCCGGTTTCAAGTTCATGTCGACTAAGACTTTTTGCTCGATGGTACCCATGTAGAAGTTTGCAAACAGGACACCTAGGGGAGAACCCATGGCGACCCCATCTACTTGCTTATACATGTGCCCATCCGGGCTCAAGAAGGGTGCCTCTTTAGTACAAGCTTGGAGTAGTTTCCTCAGAATATTTTCTGGTATGTCAAGAGGAGTACAGGCTGGATCACGATACACTCTGTCGGCTATCATTCCGATTGTCTCGTCCACAGGTACGTTGGTAAACAGCGATTCTACGTCCAACGAGGCTCTTATCCCTGTGGCCCGTGTGCCCCACAGTAAGTCAACAAATTCCTTTGGAGACTTCAGGCTGAAGGCGCAAGGAACATAAGGAGTCAGCAGGCCGTTGAGTCGCTTCGCCAGTCTGTACTCCTCTTGACATACCAGAAAATATTCTGAGGAAACTACTCCAAGCTTGTACTAAAGAGGCACCCTTCTTGAGCCTGGATGGGCACATGTATAAGCAAGTAGATGGGGTCGCCATGGGTTCTCCCCTAGGTGTCCTGTTTGCAAACTTCTACATGGGTACCATCGAGCAAAAAGTCTTAGTCGACATGAACTTGAAACCGGCCATATACTGCAGGTATGTTGACGACATTTTTACACAGGTACCTGATGTCAGACATCTGCAGGAGCTGAAGGAGGCATTTGAGCAGAGTTCCGTGCTGCGTTTCACTTACGAGATGGAAAAGGATGGGAAGTTGCCCTTTCTAGATGTAACAGTCATGGAAAAGGGCGGAGGTTTCCACACTGCAGTCTACACTAAGGAAACAAACATAGGAATGTGCCTAAATGCCAACAGCGACTGCCCTGACAGGTACAAGAGGAGTGTTGTTAACGCATATGTCGACCGTGCTCTCAGCCACAGCTCAGAATGGAAGCAAGTCGACGAAGAACTCTGTAGGGTAAGGCAGGTCCTAGTCAATAACGGCTTCTCCAATGGTTTCGTCGAAGACATCATAAGAAGGAAAGTGAAAAGCCATGCAACCTCTGAAGAGACAACTAACACAACACCTATACCCCCTATTAGACTATTTTTCAGGAACTTCTTTTCCACAGCTCATAAAACGGAGGAAAGGGTCCTGAAAGATATTGTTAATAGAAACGTTATCCCTACAGACAAAAAACAGAGGATACAACTGACGATTTACTATAAAACCAGAAAAACGGCCAGCCTACTCATGAGAAACTCTCCAGACACAAAACAGAACGCTTTAAAAGAGACTAACGTCGTCTATGCCTTCAAATGCCCACTTGGGGACTGTAAGCTCCAAAAATCCCAGTATATAGGCAAGACAACAACATCTCTTTCTAGGCGTTTAACGATGCATAAGCAACAGGGCTCCATTAAGGAACATATAATCTCTTCCCACAACCAAACCATCGCCAGAGAAATCCTAGTAAACAACACAGAAATCATCGATAGATACAGCGATAGCAGGCGGCTTGACGTTTGCGAGGCACTACACATCAAGAAGTCAACACCAGCAATCAACAGCCAATTATTGCACAACTATATTCTACCCACCTCAAGACTCCGCTCCAATATAGAAGCATCAAGAAATATGGACCAATAGGCTTTCTACAAACACTTCTATTCAATACCCATTGTTTGTGTTCTGTCTTGTGTTGATACTTTTAATACCCTATTAATATCCCCTTTTGTTCTGTCTTGTGTTAATGCCACATCACCCCTCCCACCTCACTCAAATGTAGATATAAAATCGGAGATACGTAAGTTCTATTCAGTTGTGTATTTGTGAACTAAAAGTCTTTGAAAATGTAATAAGTTTTACGAAACGCGCCCGTGTCGCGTCAGACTAGAAATAAAAATGAATTTTGGAGAATTGATTTTTGATTTACCTCCAACAGTGAAGCGTAATGTACGAAAGATTGAGAAAATTCGTGTTAGAATTATTAATCTTACTTTTTCGGTCATATTTAATAATATATATATATATATATATATATATATATATATATATATATATATATATATATATATATATATATATATATATATATATATATATATATATATATATATATATATATATATATTTGTATGAATAAATACATAGATTGTGTATATTTATACATATATCTCTGTGTGTATAAAGCTTGAATGGTTCCCAAAACAAAATACATCAGAAAAATAGTGACCCCCTGAAGGAGTCGAACCTGGTCATCCAGGATCTCCATGCCCCTGCAGTAGTTACAGCACTGTACTGCTCGACGGGGGACCACATGCCCTGAAGGCTACCATCTGAAGGGACCTCGACGGGAACAGGAAGCCAGTGGCATGTCACAATTTTAAACATAACTAATATATAGAATATTTGGCCTCGGCGGGTAGGCGGCTCCATAAATTTATTGCCCCACGGGTGAAAAAAAAACTCTAGTATCCCATACAAGGAGCTGGGATATGAGGACAAGGAGCTGGGATATGGGGACAAGTAACTTGGATATGAGGACAAGGGGCTGGGATATGAGGACATGGGGCTGGGATATGAGGACAAGGAGCTGGGATTTTAGGACAAGGAGCTGGAGGTATGAGGACAAGGGGCTGGGATATGAGGACAAGAAGCAGGATTATGAGGACAAGGAGCTGGGATATGAGGACAAGGAGGTGGGATATGAGGACAAGGAGCTGGGATTTTAGGATAAGGAGCTGGAGGTATGAGGACAAGGGGCTGGGATATGAGAACAAGGAGCAGGATTATGAGGACAACTAGCTGGGATATGAGGAAAAGGAGCTGGGATTTTAGGACAAGGAGCTGGGGTATGAGGACAAGGAACAGGGATATGAGGACAAGGAGCTGGGGTATTAGGACAAGGAGCTGGGATATGAGGACAAGGAGCTGGGATATGAGGACAAAGAGCTGGGATATGAGGACAAGGAGCTGGGATATGAGGACAAGAAGCTAGGGTATGGGGACAAGGAGCTGGGATATGAGGACAAGGAGCTGGGATATGAGGACAATGAGCTGGGATATGATGACAAGGAGCTGGGGTATGAGGACAAGGAGCTGGGATATGAGGACAAGGAGCTGGGATATGATGACAAGGAGCTGGGGTATGAGGACAAGGAGCTGGGATATGAGGACAAGGAGCTGGGATATGAGGAAAAGGAGCTGGGATTTTTGGACAAGGAGCTGGGGTATGAGGACAAGGAGCAGGGATATGAGGACAAGAAGCTGGGGTATGGGGACAAGGAGCTGGGATATGAGGACAAGGAGCTGGGATATGAGGACAATGAGCTGGGGTATGAGGAAAAGGAGCTGGGATATGAGGAAAAGGAGCTGGGGTATGCCCAGCAAACACAAATCGTATAGAAAACGTTCATCTATTTCTTCCCAAAGGTGTAGGAATGACTTGCATTGAGACTGGTGCAGGAGAGCCTTTGAGAAACTTTTAATCCCAAAATCCAAACACATAGGTTTTATAATAAATTGTTTTTCTACAACTATTTTGTTCCGAATGTATTACAAATAGTTTTTACATGTTTAAATATAAAATTTGTGGTGTTTTTTTGTAAAATTCATTAATAAATTGTGAATGATATTTAATGGCTGAATGAAATCTTCAAAATACATTTAGTTATTCTATGATCAGAAAAAGTAGTTTTCTAAATTTTCTAAAAATCGCTCTTTTTAACACAAATTGACTCCTTATGCATTCCACTAAACACTAAAATCATGTTTAAATATAAAATTTATGTATTATTCCCTAAAATAATTTATATAAATTGTAAATGTTGCCCAATAGCAGTGTGAAGGATTCTGAAGACTTTTTGTTGTCCTACATTCTCAATGTTTACATGTTTACATTCTCTGAAGTATAGTTGTCAAGGCTGTGTCCATCACTCTCACCACAGATTCTTACACTCCTCTGCATGTTCAACTATAATTGTTTCAATTCTGAATCTCCATGGACATTTGTATCCAAAATGAAAAAAATGTGGTTTCCTTCAGCAGCCAGCACATTTGCTCATTCATCTCCACAGATTCCAACATGGTAGGGGATTCACAGAAATTTGGCTATTCATATGGTTATCTATTAAGAATGCATTTCCATATTATAAGACAAATACATGAGTTTATGATAAATTCGTTTTCTGTGATATAACATTGGTATGCTGTTTTTTCTTTAAACCCTATACTGAACTAAATCTCTAGAGTGTTTATTGTTTATTAAGAAGTGCCACCACTGACCACCAATTAAGTGCTCACATCAATTGTAACTCTATAAGAAATAACACACAAGCCATGCCCAACTGTCGATCAACATTGACGCTGCACACACACTCAGGCGCCTCGACTCAAAATTGCCACTCATCAGTCATATGGAGGAGTAAACTTTGACAAACCACCTATCATATATAAGAAGCAGCACCATTGACTGCGAAGTGCTCATATCAAGTCTAACTCTACGAAACAACACACAATCGTTGTAAATAACCACGTCAACATGGACTCTGGACACGATACGTCTCCCAACATCATCACTCATGGTGTCATCAAGATGGAAATGTTAATTAGGACTTCTCCTATTGCTTATATATACACAGCAATGTGATGTTACCCTGCTGTTTCCCGGCCAACAGCCCCGCTTCTGTGCCAGGTAAGCCCGCTACGCGCTCACCGTAGCTACTTGGAACTTGTTTTTCCAAGTAGCTGAATTTTAAACAACAGCAGCAGCTGCTACCTTATTTTATATGAAAGATTACACAGAGTAGATCAAAAGCTAGCTATAAGCTTATCTAATATTCCCATCTCACAGGATGGTTAGTCAAACATTGAATCACGGTAGAAAACCCAAGCCTCAATACAAAAACAAATCAAGTTTGACTAGAAATCAGGAGAGAACATTAAGTGACATGAACGAGACATGAACCCAGCGATAGGTGACTTAAATGGGGATTTCGATGTGGATTCAATATATAACTTATTTAAGAATATTCTAAACAAAGCACAGGAACGTAGTATACCATACAAATTGAATAGATCGTATACTAATGACCCAAAGTGGATAACAAAGAATTTGAAGAACCTTATAGGTAAAAAGAGAGCTTGGTACAAAAGGATTAAAAATGGGGAGGTCACTTTAGAACAGGAATTCGTACAACTGGTTAGAAATGTTAAAAAAGAGATAAGGAAAGCAAAAAGAAACTATGAAGTTCGCATAGCAGGGCAAGCAAAGACAAATCCTAAAGGGTTTTTTCAGTTATATCGTACTAAGACTAGGGAAAGGATAGGTCCATTAAAAACTGAGACAGGTCAAATAACAGATAGTGATGAAGAGATGAGTAGTATTTTTAATAAATATTTTGTATCTGTATTTACTAAAGAGGAACTTAACAATATGCCTTCAGCCGAACAAGTCTATGTGGGTGGGGACGAGGACAGGTTGACGAGTTTAGCAGTTACCAGGGAGGATGTTCTTAAACAAATAGTAAAACTCAAACCAAACAAATCCCCAGGGCCGGATGAAGTGTTTGCTAGGGTGCTTAAAGAATGCAAAGAGGAGCTTTGTGACCCACTGTCAACCATATTTAATAAATCAATAGAGTCAGGCAGAGTGCCAGAGTTTTGGAAAGTTGCTAATGTGATACCAGTTTTTAAGAAAGGAGATAGATCACTTGCGTCTAACTATCGACCAATTAGCCTAACGTCTATTGTGGGAAAGTTACTCGAATCTATAATAGCAAATAAAATTCGTCTTCATCTTGAAAAACATAAATTAATAATTGAGTCGCAACATGGTTTTATAAATGGCCGTTCATGTTTAACAAATTTGTTATCTTTTTATTCTAGCATTGTTGAGGCAGTTGATAGTGGTAAGGATTGCGATGTTGTATACCTTGACTTTAGCAAAGCTTTTGATACAGTGCCACATGAAAGACTGATTAAAAAAATAGAGTCTCATGGTATTGGGGGTGCTATATTAAGCTGGATTAGGGCATGGCTATACCAAAGGAAACAGAGAGTTAGTATAAATGGAATCAAGTCAGAGTGGGAAAATGTTGTAAGTGGAGTGCCTCAAGGCTCTGTCCTGGGACCTCTGTTGTTTATAATATATATAAATGATTTAGATTCAGGTTTGAGTAGCAACATTTGCAAATTTGCCGATGATACGAAAATCGGTAGGGAAATTAATTCGGAGGAGGACTCACTATCACTTCAAGTTGATCTAGATAGGGTTTTGAAATGGTCAAAGGATTGGCAGATGCAGTTTAATGCTGATAAATGTAAAGTTCTGAGGTTAGGTAATGATGATAGAGTTACAAGATACGAGCTAGATGGTGTTGTGATTGCGAAGTCGGATTGCGAAAGGGATCTGGGAGTTATGATTAGTAAGAATTTAAAACAAAAGGATCAATGCATAAATGTTCGTAATAAGGCAAATCGGACACTTGGATTTATTAATCGCAGCGTTAGTAACAAGACACCTGGTGTGGTTCTCAAGCTATATCTTGCTCTAGTTAGGCCCCATTTAGATTATGCAGTTCAGTTTTGGTCGCCATATTATAGAATGGATATAAATTCACTTGAACGTGTCCAGCGTAGGATGACTAAGTTAATTCCCCAAATTAGAAATCTTTCATATGAAGAAAGATTAACAAAGCTTAAGTTGCATTCACTGGAAAGGCGAAGAGTTAGGGGTGACATGATAGAGGTTTACAAGTGGATGAATGGACACAACCGGGGGGATATTAATAGGGTATTAAAAGTATCAACACAGGACAGAACACGAAACAATGGATATAAATTGGATAAGTTTAGATTTAGGAAAGACTTGGGTAAATACTGGTTCAGTAACAGGGTTGTTGATTTGTGGAACCAATTGCCGCGTAACATTGTGGAGGTGGGGTCCCTCGATTGTTTCAAGCACGGGTTGGACAAGTATATGAGTGGGATTGGGTGGTTATAGAATAGGAGCTGCCTCGTATGGGCCAATAGGCCTTCTGCAGTTACCTTTGTTCTTATGTTCTTAAGTGCAAGGCTGATCTATTAGCCTCCACTAGCACACTCTGGTACAGCGCAAGAATATCTTCCAATTTTCCTGAGTGTATGAAATGATTTCAGAGCTCAAAGCTACCTCATACCACTTGCTCTGAAGTGACTTATAACAGGGCAATTACAGATATAGTGTTGGAGAGTATGTCCCAGCTCTTGTTTACATAGTTTATAATTGAAATGTTCACCATTGGGGGATTCATTACCTGCAGCCACCTGACATATATATCAATATCCCAGTACCTAATTTCTAGTGCAGTGCTTTCTAGTGCAACCCAATCCCCTAATATATGAAAATAAGCCATACAGTCTGTACCGTAGAATTATTAAGTTGGATTAGGGCATGGCTATACCAAAGGAAACAGAGAGTTAGTATAAATTGAGTCAAGTCAGAGTGGGAAAATGTTGTAAGTTGAGTGCCCCAATGCTCTGTCCTGGGACCTCTGTTGTTTATAATATATATAAATGATTTAGATTCAGGTTTGAGTAACAACGTTTGCAAATTTGCCGATGATACAAAAATCGGTAGGGAAATAACACAGAAGAAGACTCACTATCACTTCAAGTCGATCTAAATAGGGTTTTGAAATGGTCAAAAGATTGGCAGATGCAGTTCAATGCTGATAAATGTAAAGTTTTGAGGCTAGGTAATGATGATAGAGTTACAAGATACATAAGAACATAAGAACAAAGGCAACTGCAGAAGGCCTATTGGCCCATACGATGCAGCTCCTATTTATAACCACCCAATCCCACTCATATACTTGTCCAACCCGTGCTTGAAACAATCGAGGGACCCCACCTCCAGCACGTTACGCGGTAATTGGTTCCACAAATCAACAACCCTGTTACTGAACCAGTATTTACCCAAGTCTTTCCTAAATCTAAACTTATCCAATTTATACCCATTGTTTCGTGTTCTGTCTTGTGTTGATACTTTTAATACCCTATTAATATCCCCTTTGTTATGTCCATACACCCACTTGTAAACCTCTATCATGTCACCCCTAACTCTTCGCCTTTCCAGTGAATGCAACTTAAGCTTTGTTAATCTTTCTTCATATGAAAGATTTCTAATTTGGGGAATTAACTTAGTCATCCTACGCTGGACACGTTCAAGTGAATTTATATCCATTCTATAATATGGCGACCAAAACTGAACTGCATAATCTAAATGAGGCCTAACTAGAGCAAGATATAGCTTGAGAACCACACCAGGTGTCTTGTTACTAACGCTGCGATTAATAAATCCAAGTGTCCGATTTGCCTTATTACGAACATTTATGCATTGATCCTTCTGTTTTAAATTCTTAATAATCATAACTCCCAGATCCCTTTCGCAATCCGACTTGGCAATCTCAACACCATCCAGCTCGTATCTTGTAACTCTATCATCATTACCTAACCTCAGAACTTTACATTTATCAGCATTAAACTGCATCTGCCAATCCTTTGACCATTTCAAAACCCTATCTAGATCAACTTGAAGTGATAGTGAGTCCTCCTCTGAATTAATTTCCCTACCGATTTTCGTATCATCGGCAAATTTGCAAATGTTGCTACTCAAACCTGAATCCAAATCATTTATATATATTATAAACAACAAAGGGCCCAGGACAGAGCCTTGAGGCACTCCACTTACAACATTTTCCCACTCTGACTTGATTCCATTTATACTAACTCTCTGTTTCCTTTGGTATAGCCATGCCCTAATCCAGCTTAATATAGCACCCCCAATACCATGAGACTCTATCTTTTTAATCAGTCTTTCATGTGGCACTATCAAAAGCTTTGCTAAAGTCAAGGTACACAACATCACAATCCTTACCACTATCAACTGCCTCAACAATGCTAGAATAAAAAGATAACAAATTTGTTAAACATGAACGGCCATTTACAAAACCATGCTGCGACTCAATTATTAATTTATGTTTTTCAAGATGAAGACGAATTTTATTTGCTATTATAGATTCGAGTAACTTTCCCACAATAGACGTTAGGGTAATTGGTCGATAGTTAGATGCAAGTGATCTATCTCCTTTCTTAAAAACTGGTATCACATTAGCAACTTTCCAAAACTCTGGCACTCTGCCTGACTCTATTGATTTATTAAATATGGTTGACAGTGGGTCACAAAGCTCCTCTTTGCATTCTTTAAGCATCCTGGCAAACACTTCATCCGGCCCTGGGGATTTGTTTGGTTTGAGTTTTACTATTTGTTTAAGAACATCCTCCCTGATACCTGCTAAACTCGTCAACCTGTCCTCGTCCCCACCCACATAGACTTGTTCGGCTGAAGGCATATTGTTAAGTTCCTATTTAGTAAATACAGATACAAAATATTTATTAAAAATACTACTCATCTCTTCATCACTATCTGTTATTTGACCTGTCTCAGTTTTTAATGGACCTATCCTTTCCCTAGTCTTAGTACGATATAGCAGGGCAAGCAAAGTACGATATTCGCATAGCAGGGCAAGCAAAGACAAATCCTAAAGGGTTTTTTCAGTTATATCGTACTAAGACTAGGGAAAGGATAGCTCCATTAAAAACTGAGACAGGTCAAATAACAGATAGTGATGAAGAGATGAGTAGTATTTTTAATAAATATTTTGTATCTGTATTTACTAAAGAGGAACTTAACAATATGCCTTCAGCCGAACAAGTCTATGTGGGTGGGGACATACATAAGAACATAAGAACATAAGAACAAAGGTAACTGCAGAAGGCCTATTGGCCCATACGAGGCAGCTCCTATTCTATAACCACCCAATCCCACTCATATACTTGTCCAACCCGTGCTTGAAACAATCGAGGGACCCCACCTCCACAATGTTACGCGGCAATTGGTTCCACAAATCAACAACCCTGTTACTGAACCAGTATTTACCCAAGTCTTTCCTAAATCTAAACTTATCCAATTTATACCCATTGTTTCGTGTTCTGTCCTGTGTTGATACATTTAATACCCTATTAATATCCCCCCGGTTATGTCCATTCATCCACTTGTAAACCTCTATCATGTCACCCCTAACTCTTCGCCTTTCCAGTGAATGCAACTTAAGCTTTGTTAATCTTTCTTCATATGAAAGATTTCTAATTTGGGGAATTAACTTAGTCATCCTACGCTGGACACGTTCAAGTGAATTTATATCCATTCTATAATATGGCGACCAAAACTGAACTGCATAATCTAAATGGGGCCTAACTAGAGCAAGATATAGCTTGAGAACCACACCAGGTGTCTTGTTACTAACGCTGCGATTAATAAATCCAAGTGTCCGATTTGCCTTATTACGAACATTTATGCATTGATCCTTTTGTTTTAAATTCTTACTAATCATAACTCCCAGATCCCTTTCGCAATCCGACTTCGCAATCACAACACCATCTAGCTCGTATCTTGTAACTCTATCATCATTACCTAACCTCAGAACTTTACATTTATCAGCATTAAACTGCATCTGCCAATCCTTTGACCATTTCAAAACCCTATCTAGATCAACTTGAAGTGATAGTGAGTCCTCCTCCGAATTAATTTCCCTACCGATTTTCGTATCATCGGCAAATTTGCAAATGTTGCTACTCAAACCTGAATCTAAATCATTTATATATCATTTAGGGAAAGGATAGGTCCATTAAAAACTGAGACAGGTCAAATAACAGATAGTGATGAAGAGATGAGTAGTATTTTTAATAAATATTTTGTATCTGTATTTACTAAAGAGGAACTTAACAATATGCCTTCAGCCGAACAAGTCTATGTGTTCGGCTGAAGGAAATAGGGAGTGAGCTAGGGAGCAGTGATCACAAAGAAATCAGATTTAGCATAGAATGGAATAGACCAGTAGGAGAAAATTCTGTTAAAGTGCCAGATTTTCGTAAAGCTGATTTTAATAGCCTAAGAAATTTTTTGGGTCAAATTGATTGGAAAGGCTTGGGTATGGGGTGTGGGCCGGTCTTGGAGCGAGACATGAACCCAGCGATAGGTGACTTAAATGGGGATTTCGATGTGGATTCAATATATAACTTATTTAAGAATATTCTAAACAAAGCACAGGAACGTAGTATACCATACAAATTGAATAGATCGTATAAGAACATAAGAACATAAGAACAAAGGTAACTGCAGAAGGCCTATTGGCCCATACGAGGCAGCTCCTATTCTATAACCACCCAATCCCACTCATATACTTGTCCAACCCGTGCTTGAAACAATCGAGGGACCCCACCTCCACAATATTACGCGGCAATTGGTTCCACAAATCAACAACCCTGTTACTGAACCAGTATTTACCCAAGTCTTTCCTAAATCTAAACTTATCCAATTTATATCCATTGTTTCGTGTTCTGTCCTGTGTTGATACTTTTAATACCCTATTAATATCCCCCCGGTTATGTCCATTTATCCACTTGTAAACCTCTATCATGTCACCCCTAACTCTTCGCCTTTCCAGTGAATGCAACTTAAGAAGAAGAAGAACATAAGAACAAAGGTAACTGCTGAAGGCCTATTGGCCCATACGAGGCAGCTCCTATTCTATAACCACCCAATCCCACTCATATACTTGTCCAACCCGTGCTTGAAACAATCGAGGGACCCCACCTCCACAATGTTACGCGGCAATTGGTTCCACAAATCAACAACCCTGTTACTGAACCAGTATTTACCCAAGTCTTTCCTAAATCTAAACTTATCCAATTTATATCCATTGTTTCGTGTTCTGTCCTGTGTTGATACTTTTAATACCCTATTAATATCCCCCCGGTTATGTCCATTCATCCACTTGTAAACCTCTATCATGTCACCCCTAACTCTTCGCCTTTCCAGTGAATGCAACTTAAGCTTTGTTAATCTTTCTTCATATGAAAGATTTCTAATTTGGGGAATTAACTTAGTCATCCTACGCTGGACACGTTCAAGTGAATTTATATCCATTCTATAATATGGCGACCAAAACTGAACTGCATAATCTAAATGGGGCCTAACTAGAGCAAGATATAGCTTGAGAACCACACCAGGTGTCTTGTTACTAACGCTGCGATTAATAAATCCAAGTGTCCGATTTGCCTTATTACGAACATTTATGCATTGATCCTTTTGTTTTAAATTCTTACTAATCATAACTCCCAGATCCCTTTCGCAATCCGACTTCGCAATCACAACACCATCTAGCTCGTATCTTGTAACTCTATCATCATTACCTAACCTCAGAACTTTACATTTATCAGCATTAAACTGCATCTGCCAATCCTTTGACCATTTCAAAACCCTATCTAGATCAACTTGAAGTGATAGTGAGTCCTCCTCCGAATTAATTTCCCTACCGATTTTCGTATCATCGGCAAATTTGCAAATGTTGCTACTCAAACCTGAATCTAAATCATTTATATATATTATAAACAACAGAGGTCCCAGGACAGAGCCTTGAGGCACTCCACTTACAACATTTTCCCACTCTGACTTGATTCCATTTATACTAACTCTCTGTTTCCTTTGGTATAGCCATGCCCTAATCCAGCTTAATATAGCACCCCCAATACCATGAGACTCTATTTTTTTAATCAGTCTTTCATGTGGCACTGTATCAAAAGCTTTGCTAAAGTCAAGGTATACAACATCGCAATCCTTACCACTATCAACTGCCTCAACAATGCTAGAATAAAAAGATAACAAATTTGTTAAACATGAACGGCCATTTATAAAACCATGTTGCGACTCAATTATTAATTTATGTTTTTCAAGATGAAGACGAATTTTATTTGCTATTATAGATTCGAGTAACTTTCCCACAATAGACGTTAGGCTAATTGGTCGATAGTTAGACGCAAGTGATCTATCTCCTTTCTTAAAAACTGGTATCACATTAGCAACTTTCCAAAACTCTGGCACTCTGCCTGACTCTATTGATTTATTAAATATGGTTGACAGTGGGTCACAAAGCTCCTCTTTGCATTCTTTAAGCACCCTAGCAAACACTTCATCCGGCCCTGGGGATTTGTTTGGTTTGAGTTTTACTATTTGTTTAAGAACATCCTCCCTGGTAACTGCTAAACTCGTCAACCTGTCCTCGTCCCCACCCACATAGACTTGTTCGGCTGAAGGTATATTGTTAAGTTCCTCTTTAGTAAATACAGATACAAAATATTTATTAAAAATACTACTCATCTCTTCATCACTATCTGTTATTTGACCTGTCTCAGTTTTTAATGGACCTATCCTTTCCCTAGTCTTAGTACGATATAACTGAAAAAACCCTTTAGGATTTGTCTTTGCTTGCCCTGCTATGCGAACTTCATAGTTTCTTTTTGCTTTCCTTATCTCTTTTTTAACATTTCTAACCAGTTGTACGAATTCCTGTTCTAAAGTGACCTCCCCATTTTTAATCCTTTTGTACCAAGCTCTCTTTTTACCTATAAGGTTCTTCAAATTCTTTGTTATCCACTTTGGGTCATTAGTATACGATCTATTCAATTTGTATGGTATACTACGTTCCTGTGCTTTGTTTAGAATATTCTTAAATAAGTTATATATTGAATCCACATCGAAATCCCCATTTAAGTCACCTATCGCTGGGTTCATGTCTCGCTCCAAGACCGAGACATGACTATACTAATAGTATACTAATGACCCAAAGTGGATAACAAAGAATTTGAAGAACCTTATAGGTAAAAAGAGAGCTTGGTACAAAAGGATTAAAAATGGGGAGGTCACTTTAGAACAGGAATTCGTACAACTGGTTAGAAATGTTAAAAAAGAGATAAGGAAAGCAAAAAGAAACTATGAAGTTCGCATAGCAGGGCAAGCAAAGACAAATCCTAAAGGGTTTTTTCAGTTATATCGTACTAAGACTAGGGAAAGGATAGGTCCATTAAAAACTGAGACAGGTCAAATAACAAATAGTGATGAAGAGATGAGTAGTATTTTTAATAAATATTTTGTATCTGTATTTACTAAAGAAGAACTTAACAATATGCCTTCAGCCGAACAAGTCTATGTGGGTGGGGACGAGGACAGGTTGACGAGTTTAGCAGTTACCAGGGAGGATGTTCTTAAACAAATAGTAAAACTCAAACCAAACAAATCCCCAGGGCCGGATGAAGTGTTTGCTAGGGTGCTTAAAGAATGCAAAGAGGAGCTTTGTGACCCACTGTCAACCATATTTAATAAATCAATAGAGTCAGGCAGAGTGCCAGAGTTTTGGAAAGTTGCTAATGTGATACCAGTTTTTAAGAAAGGAGATAGATCACTTGCGTCTAACTATCGACCAATTAGCCTAACGTCTATTGTGGGAAAGTTACTCGAATCTATAATAGCAAATAAAATTCGTCTTCATCTTGAAAAACATAAATTAATAATTGAGTCGCAACATGGTTTTATAAATGGCCGTTCATGTTTAACAAATTTGTTATCTTTTTATTCTAGCATTGTTGAGGCAGTTGATAGTGGTAAGGATTGCGATGTTGTATACCTTGACTTTAGCAAAGCTTTTGATACACTGCCACATGAAAGACTGATTAAAAAAATAGAGTCTCATGGTATTGGGGGTGCTATATTAAGCTGGATTAGGGCATGGCTATACCAAAGGAAACAGAGAGTTAGTATAAATGGAATCAAGTCAGAGTGGGAAAATGTTGTAAGTGGAGTGCCTCAAGGCTCTGTCCTGGGACCTCTGTTGTTTATAATATATATAAATGATTTAGATTCAGGTTTGAGTAGCAACATTTGCAAATTTGCCGATGATACGAAAATCGGTAGGGAAATTAATTCGGAGGAGGACTCACTATCACTTCAAGTTGATCTAGATAGGGTTTTGAAATGGTCAAAGGATTGGCAGATGCAGTTTAATGCTGATAAATGTAAAGTTCTGAGGTTAGGTAATGATGATAGAGTTACAAGATACGAGCTAGATGGTGTTGTGATTGCGAAGTCGGATTGCGAAAGGGATCTGGGAGTTATGATTAGTAAGAATTTAAAACAAAAGGATCAATGCATAAATGTTCGTAATAAGGCAAATCGGACACTTGGATTTATTAATCGCAGCGTTAGTAACAAGACACCTGGTGTGGTTCTCAAGCTATATCTTGCTCTAGTTAGGCCCCATTTAGATTATGCAGTTCAGTTTTGGTCGCCATATTATAGAATGGATATAAATTCACTTGAACGTGTCCAGCGTAGGATGACTAAGTTAATTCCCCAAATTAGAAATCTTTCATATGAAGAAAGATTAACAAAGCTTAAGTTGCATTCACTGGAAAGGCGAAGAGTTAGGGGTGACATGATAGAGGTTTACAAGTGGATGAATGGACATAACCGGGGGGATATTAATAGGGTATTAAAAGTATCAACACAGGACAGAACACGAAACAATGGATATAAATTGGATAAGTTTAGATTTAGGAAAGACTTGGGTAAATACTGGTTCAGTAACAGGGTTGTTGATTTGTGGAACCAATTGCCGCGTAACATTGTGGAGGTGGGGTCCCTCGATTGTTTCAAGCACGGGTTGGACAAGTATATGAGTGGGATTGGGTGGTTATAGAATAGGAGCTGCCTCGTATGGGCCAATAGGCCTTCTGCAGTTACCTTTGTTCTTATGTTCTTATGTTCTTATATGTGGGTGGGGACGAGGACAGGTTGACGAGTTTAGCAGTTACCAGGGAGGATGTTCTTAAACAAATAGTAAAACTCAAACCAAACAAATCCCCAGGGCCGGATGAAGTGTTTGCCAGGGTGCTTAAAGAATGCAAAGAGGAGCTTTGTGACCCACTGTCAACCATATTTAATAAATCAATAGAGTCAGGCAGAGTGCCAGAGTTTTGGAAAGTTGCTATTGTGATACCAGTTTTTAAGAAAGGAGATAGATCACTTGCGTCTAACTATCGACCAATTAGCCTAACGTCTATTGTGGGAAAGTTACTCGAATCCATAATAGCAAATAAAATTCGTCTTCATCTTGAAAAACATAAATTAATAATTGAGTCGCAACATGGTTTTATAAATGGCCGTTCATGTTTAACAAATTTGTTATCTTTTTATTCTAGCATTGTTGAGGCAGTTGATAATGGTAAGGATTGCGATGTTGTATACCTTGACTTTAGCAAAGCTTTTGATACAGTGCCACATGAAAGACTGATTAAAAAGATAGAGTCTCATGGTATTGGGGGTGCTATATTAAGCTGGATTAGGGCATGGCTATACCAAAGGAAACAGAGAGTTAGTATAAATGGAATCAAGTCAGAGTGGGAAAATGTTGTAAGTGGAGTGCCTCAAGGCTCTTTCCTGGGACCTCTGTTGTTTATAATATATATAAATGATTTAGATTCAGGTTTGAGTAGCAACATTTGCAAATTTGCCGATGATACGAAAATCGGTAGGGAAATTAATTCAGAGGAGGACTCACTATCACTTCAAGTTGATCTAGATAGGGTTTTGAAATGGTCAAAGGATTGGCAGATGCAGTTTAATGCTGATAAATGTAAAGTTCTGAGGTTAGGTAATGATGATAGAGTTACAAGATACGAGCTAGATGGTGTTGTGATTGCGAAGTCGGATTGCGAAAGGGATCTGGGAGTTATGATTAGTAAGAATTTAAAACAAAAGGATCAATGCATAAATGTTCGTAATAAGGCAAATCGGACACTTGGATTTATTAATCGCAGCGTTAGTAACAAGACACCTGGTGTGGTTCTCAAGCTATATCTTGCTCTAGTTAGGCCCCATTTAGATTATGCAGTTCAGTTTTGGTCGCCATATTATAGAATGGATATAAATTCACTTGAACGTGTCCAGCGTAGGATGACTAAGTTAATTCCCCAAATTAGAAATCTTTCATATGAAGAAAGATTAACAAAGCTTAAGTTGCATTCACTGGAAAGGCGAAGAGTTAGGGGCGACATGATAGAGGTTTACAAGTGGGTGAATGGACATAACAAGGGGGATATTAATAGGGTATTAAAAGTATCAACACAGGAGAGAACACGAAACAATGGGTATAAATTGGATAAGTTTAGATTTAGGAAAGACTTGGGTAAATACTGGTTCAGTAACAGGGTTGTAGATTTGTGGAACCAATTGCCGCGTAACGTGGTGGAGGTGGGGTCCCTCGATTGTTTCAAGCGCGGGTTGGACAAGTATATGAGTGGGATTGGGTGGTTATAGAATAGGAGCTGCCTCGTATGGGCCAATAGGCCTTCTGCAGTTACCTTTGTTCTTATGTTCTTATGTTCTTATATAACTGAAAAAATCCTTTAGGATTTGTCTTTGCTTGCCCTGCTATGCGAACTTCATAGTTTCTTTTTGCTTTCCTTATCTCTTTTTTAACATTTCTAACCAGTTGAACGAATTCCTGTTCTAAAGTGACCTCCCCATTTTTAATCCTTTTGTACCAAGCTCTCTTTTTACCTATAAGGTTCTTCAAATTCTTTGTTATCCACTTTGGGTCATTAGTATTCGATCTATTCAATTTGTATGGTATACTACGTTCCTGTGCTTTGTTTAGAATATTCTTAAATAAGTTATATATTGAATCCACATCGAAATCCCCATTTAAGTCACCTATCGCTGGGTTCATGTCTCGCTCCAAGACCGGCCCCCACCCCATACCCAAGACTTTCCAATCAATTTGACCCAAAAAATTTCTTAGGCTATTAAAATCAGCTTTTCGAAAATCTGGCACTTTAACAGAATTTTCTCCTACAGGTCTATTCCATTCTATGCTAAATCTGATTTCTTTGTGATCACTGTGCCCTAGCTCACTCCCTATTTCGATGTCATTAATTTGTGTTTCCCTGTTAGTTAACACTAAATCTAAAATATTATTTTCCCGTGTTGGTTCCTTAATGTGTTGCGTAAGAAAGCAATCGTCAATTAATTCTAGAAAATCTTCTGCTTCACTATTCCCTGTTTTGTTCAACCAGTTTATTCCAATAAAATTAAAGTCACCCATGACATAAATACTGTTAGATCTAGATGCTCTAGATATTTCATCCCATAGATGCTTTGCTTCCATTCTGTCTAAATTTGGTGGCCTATATATAACTCCTATTATAATATTATTAGCTTTTTCGTTTAATTCTATCCAAATAGTTTCTGTGTGTGGCTCAGTTTTGATTCCCTCTTTGAGACTACATTTCAAATTGTCCCTAACATATATGGTTACTCCCCCTCCTCATCTAATATATCTATCTGTGTGAAATAGTTTAAATCCATTTATTTGATATTCAGCTAATAGTTCTCTATTTTCTACATTCATCCACGTTTCGGTAAGTGCAATAATATCTATTTTTTTCTGTGCAGACAAGAGCATTTAATTCGTTAATTTTATTTCTTAGACTTCTACTGTTAGTGTAATATACCCTAAGTGAATTGTTATTTTGAGGCCCTTCTCTTTCCCTGATCATTTTGCCAATTCCTTTCTCCCACAAACACATACTTTTATTACCTCCTTCTTCCAAATCAATTCCCATACCTCTATCTACTAACAGTTTAAACCCAACAAACACCTCTAACCACTTCTTCCAACGAGTTCGCAACAGCAACAACCCCAGCTCTCGATAGATGCACCCCATCACGAGCATACATTTCATTTCTTAAGAACATAAGAACAAAGGTAACTGCAGAAGGCCTATTGGCCCATACGAGGCAGCTCCTATTCTATAACCACCCAATCCCACTCATATACTTGTCCAACCCGTGCTTGAAACAATCGAGGGACCCCACCTCCACAATGTTACGCGGCAATTGGTTCCACAAATCAACAACCCTGTTACTGAACCAGTATTTACCCAAGTCTTTCCTAAATCTAAACTTATCCAATTTATATCCATTGTTTCGTGTTCTGTCCTGTGTTGATACTTTTAATACCCTATTAATATCCCCCCGGTTATGTCCATTCATCCACTTGTAAACCTCTATCATGTCACCCCTAACTCTTCGCCTTTCCAGTGAATGCAACTTAAGCTTTGTTAATCTTTCTTCATATGAAAGATTTCTAATTTGGGGAATTAACTTAGTCATCCTACGCTGGACACGTTCAAGTGAATTTATATCCATTCTATAATATGGCGACCAAAACTGAACTGCATAATCTAAATGGGGCCTAACTAGAGCAAGATATAGCTTGAGAACCACACGAGGTGTCTTGTTACTAACGCTGCGATTAATAAATCCAAGTGTCCGATTTGCCTTATTACGAACATTTATGCATTGATCCTTTTGTTTTAAATTCTTACTAATCATAACTCCCAGATCCCTTTCGCAATCCGACTTCGCAATCACAACACCATCTAGCTCGTATCTTGTAACTCTATCATCATTACCTAACCTCAGAACTTTACATTTATCAGCATTAAACTGCATCTGCCAATCCTTTGACCATTTCAAAACCCTATCTAGATCAACTTGAAGTGATAGTGAGTCCTCCTCCGAATTAATTTCCCTACCGATTTTCGTATCATCGGCAAATTTGCAAATGTTGCTACTCAAACCTGAATCTAAATCATTTATATATATTATAAACAACAGAGGTCCCAGGACAGAGCCTTGAGGCACTCCACTTACAACATTTTCCCACTCTGACTTGATTCCATTTATACTAACTCTCTGTTTCCTTTAGTATAGCCATGCCCTAATCCAGCTTAATATAGCACCCCTAATACCATGAGACTCTATTTTTTTAATCAGTCTTTCATGTGGCACTGTATAGAGGTAGAGGTATGGGAATTGATTTGGAGGAAGGAGGTAATAAAAGTATGTGTTTGTGGGAGAAAGGAATTGGCAAAACGATCAGGGAAAGAGAAGGTCCGCAAAATAACAATTCACTTAGGGTATATTACACTAACAGTAGAAGTCTAAGAAATAAAATTAACGAATTAAATGCTCTTGTCTGCACAGAAAAAATAGATATTATTGCACTTACCGAAACGTGGATGAATGTAGAAAATAGAGAACTATTAGCTGAATATCAAATATATGGATTTAAACTATTTCACACAGATAGATATATTAGACGAGGAGGTGGAGTAGCCATATATGTTAGGGACAATTTGAAATGTAGTCTCAAAGAGGGAATCAAAACAGAGCCACACACAGAAACTATTTGGATTGAATTAAACGAAAAAGCTAATAATATTATAATAGGAGTAATATATAGGCCACCAAATTTAGACAGAATGGAAGCAAAGCATCTATGGGATGAAATATCTAGAGCATCTAGATCTAACAGTATTTATGTCATGGGTGACTTTAATTTTAGCGGAATAAACTGGTTGAACAAAACAGGGAATAGTGAAGCAGAAGATTTTCTAGAATTAATTGACGATTGCTTTCTTACGCAACACATTAAGGAACCAACACGGGAAAATAATATTTTAGATTTAGTGTTAACTAACAGGGAAACGCAAATTAATGACATCGAAATAGGGAGTGAGCTAGGGAGCAGTGATCACAAAGAAATCAGATTTAGCATAGAATGGAATAGACCAGTAGGAGAAAATTCTGTTAAAGTGCCAGATTTTCGAAAAGCTGATTTTAATAGCCTAAGAAATTTTTTGGGTCAAATTGATTGGAAAGGCTTGGGTATGGGGTGTGGGCCGGTCTTGGAGCGAGACATGAAC
The DNA here is from genome assembly GCF_040958095.1 of Procambarus clarkii. Lineage (NCBI taxonomy): Eukaryota > Metazoa > Arthropoda > Malacostraca > Decapoda > Cambaridae > Procambarus > Procambarus clarkii. The sequence continues at coordinate 39,857,963 of NC_091185.1, read as the reverse complement.
CCAGCGATAGGTGACTTAAATGGGGATTTCGATGTGGATTCAATATATAACTTATTTAAGAATATTCTAAACAAAGCACAGGAACGTAGTATACCATACAAATTGAATAGATCGTATACTAATGACCCAAAGTGGATAACAAAGAATTTGAAGAACCTTATAGGTAAAAAGAGAGCTTGGTACAAAAGGATTAAAAATGGGGAGGTCACTTTAGAACAGGAATTCGTACAACTGGTTAGAAATGTTAAAAAAGAGATAAGGAAAGCAAAAAGAAACTATGAAGTTCGCATAGCAGGGCAAGCAAAGACAAATCCTAAAGGGTTTTTTCAGTTATATCGTACTAAGACTAGGGAAAGGATAGGTCCATTAAAAACTGAGACAGGTCAAATAACAGATAGTGATGAAGAGATGAGTAGTATTTTTAATAAATATTTTGTATCTGTATTTACTAAAGAGGAACTTAACAATATGCCTTCAGCCGAACAAGTCTATGTGGGTGGGGACGAGGACAGGTTGACGAGTTTAGCAGTTACCAGGGAGGATGTTCTTAAACAAATAGTAAAACTCAAACCAAACAAATCCCCAGGGCCGGATGAAGTGTTTGCTAGGGTGCTTAAAGAATGCAAAGAGGAGCTTTGTGACCCACTGTCAACCATATTTAATAAATCAATAGAGTCAGGCAGAGTGCCAGAGTTTTGGAAAGTTGCTAATGTGATACCAGTTTTTAAGAAAGGAGATAGATCACTTGCGTCTAACTATCGACCAATTAGCCTAACGTCTATTGTGGGAAAGTTACTCGAATCTATAATAGCAAATAAAATTCGTCTTCATCTTGAAAAACATAAATTAATAATTGAGTCGCAACATGGTTTTATAAATGGCCGTTCATGTTTAACAAATTTGTTATCTTTTTATTCTAGCATTGTTGAGGCAGTTGATAGTGGTAAGGATTGCGATGTTGTATACCTTGACTTTAGCAAAGCTTTTGATACAGTGCCACATGAAAGACTGATTAAAAAAATAGAGTCTCATGGTATTGGGGGTGCTATATTAAGCTGGATTAGGGCATGGCTATACCAAAGGAAACAGAGAGTTAGTATAAATGGAATCAAGTCAGAGTGGGAAAATGTTGTAAGTGGAGTGCCTCAAGGCTCTGTCCTGGGACCTCTGTTGTTTATAATATATATAAATGATTTAGATTCAGGTTTGAGTAGCAACATTTGCAAATTTGCCGATGATACGAAAATCGGTAGGGAAATTAATTCGGAGGAGAACATAAGAACATAAGAACAAAGGTAACTGCAGAAGGCCTATTGGCCCATACGAGGCAGCTCCTATTCTATAACCACCCAATCCCACTCATATACTTGTCCAACCCGTGCTTGAAACAATCGAGGGACCCCACCTCCACAATGTTACGCGGCAATTGGTTCCACAAATCAACAACCCTGTTACTGAACCAGTATTTACCCAAGTCTTTCCTAAATCTAAACTTATCCAATTTATATCCATTGTTTCGTGTTCTGTCCTGTGTTGATACTTTTAATACCCTATTAATATCCCCCCGGTTATGTCCATTCATCCACTTGTAAACCTCTATCATGTCACCCCTAACTCTTCGCCTTTCCAGTGAATGCAACTTAAGCTTTGTTAATCTTTCTTCATATGAAAGAATTCTAATTTTGGGAATTAACTTAGTCATCCTACGCTGGACACGTTCAAGTGAATTTATATCCATTCTATAATATGGCGACCAAAACTGAACTGCATAATCTAAATGGGGCCTAACTAGAGCAAGATATAGCTTGAGAACCACACCAGGTGTCTTGTTACTAACGCTGCGATTAATAAATCCAAGTGTCCGATTTGCCTTATTACGAACATTTATGCATTGATCCTTTTGTTTTAAATTCTTACTAATCATAACTCCCAGATAAGAACATAAGAACATAAGAACAAAGGTAACTGCAGAAGGCCTATTGGCCCATACGAGGCAGCTCCTATTCTATAACCACCCAATCCCACTCATATACTTGTCCAACCCGTGCTTGAAACAATCGAGGGACCCCACCTCCACAATGTTACGCGGCAATTGGTTCCACAAATCAACAACCCTGTTACTGAACCAGTATTTACCCAAGTCTTTCCTAAATCTAAACTTATCCAATTTATATCCATTGTTTCGTGTTCTGTCCTGTGTTGATACTTTTAATACCCTATTAATATCCCCCCGGTTATGTCCATTCATCCACTTGTAAACCTCTATCATGTCACCCCTAACTCTTCGCCTTTCCAGTGAATGCAACTTAAGCTTTGTTAATCTTTCTTCATATGAAAGATTTCTAATTTGGGGAATTAACTTAGTCATCCTACGCTGGACACGTTCAAGTGAATTTATATCCATTCTATAATATGGCGACCAAAACTGAACTGCATAATCTAAATGGGGCCTAACTAGAGCAAGATATAGCTTGAGAACCACACCAGGTGTCTTGTTACTAACGCTGCGATTAATAAATCCAAGTGTCCGATTTGCCTTATTACGAACATTTATGCATTGATCCTTTTGTTTTAAATTCTTACTAATCATAACTCCCAGATCCCTTTCGCAATCCGACTTCGCAATCACAACACCATCTAGCTCGTATCTTGTAACTCTATCATCATTACCTAACCTCAGAACTTTACATTTATCAGCATTAAACTGCATCTGCCAATCCTTTGACCATTTCAAAACCCTATCTAGATCAACTTGAAGTGATAGTGAGTCCTCCTCCGAATTAATTTCCCTACCGATTTTCGTATCATCGGCAAATTTGCAAATGTTGCTACTCAAACCTGAATCTAAATCATTTATATATATTATAAACAACAGAGGTCCCAGGACAGAGCCTTGAGGCACTCCACTTACAACATTTTCCCACTCTGACTTGATTCCATTTATACTAACTCTCTGTTTCCTTTGGTATAGCCATGCCCTAATCCAGCTTAATATAGCACCCCCAATACCATGAGACTCTATTTTTTTAATCAGTCTTTCATGTGGCACTGTATCAAAAGCTTTGCTAAAGTCAAGGTATACAACATCGCAATCCTTACCACTGAATCAACTGCCTCAACAATGCTAGAATAAAAAGATAACAAATTTGTTAAACATGAACGGCCATTTATAAAACCATGTTGCGACTCAATTATTAATTTATGTTTTTCAAGATGAAGACGAATTTTATTTGCTATTATAGATTCGAGTAACTTTCCCACAATAGACGTTAGGCTAATTGGTCGATAGTTAGACGCAAGTGATCTATCTCCTTTCTTAAAAACTGGTATCACATTAGCAACTTTCCAAAACTCTGGCACTCTGCCTGACTCTATTGATTTATTAAATATGGTTGACAGTGGGTCACAAAGCTCCTCTTTGCATTCTTTAAGCACCCTAGCAAACACTTCATCCGGCCCTGGGGATTTGTTTGGTTTGAGTTTTACTATTTGTTTAAGAACATCCTCCCTGGTAACTGCTAAACTCGTCAACCTGTCCTCGTCCCCACCCACATAGACTTGTTCGGCTGAAGGCATATTGTTAAGTACCTCTTTAGTAAATACAGATACAAAATATTTATTAAAAATACTACTCATCTCTTCATCACTATCTGTTATTTGACCTGTCTCAGTTTTTAATGGACCTATCCTTTCCCTAGTCTTAGTACGATATAACTGAAAAAACCCTTTAGGATTTGTCTTTGCTTGCCCTGCTATGCGAACTTCATAGTTTCTTTTTGCTTTCCTTATCACGTTTTTAACATTTCTAACCAGTTGTACGAATTCCTGTTCTAAAGTGACCTCCCCATTTTTAATCCTTTTGTACCAAGCTCTCTTTTTACCTATAAGGTTCTTCAAATTCTTTGTTATCCACTTTGGGTCATTAGTATACGATCTATTCAATTTGTATGGTATACTACGTTCCTGTGCTTTGTTTAGAATATTCTTAAATAAGTTATATATTGAATCCACATCGAAATCCCCATTTAAGTCACCTATCGCTGGGTTCATGTCTCGCTCCAAGACCGGCCCACACCCCATACCCAAGCCATTCCAATCAATTTGACCCAAAAAATTTCTTAGGCTATTAAAATCAGCTTTTCGAAAATCTGGCACTTTAACAGAATTTTCTCCTACTGGTCTATTCCATTCTATGCTAAATCTGATTTCTTTGTGATCACTGCTCCCTAGCTCACTCCCTATTTCGATGTCATTAATTTGCGTTTCCCTGTTAGTTAACACTAAATCTAAAATATTATTTTCCCGTGTTGGTTCCTTAATGTGTTGCGTAAGAAAGCAATCGTCAATTAATTCTAGAAAATCTTCTGCTTCACTATTCCCTGTTTTGTTCAACCAGTTTATTCCGCTAAAATTAAAGTCACCCATGACATAAATACTGTTAGATCTAGATGCTCTAGATATTTCATCCCATAGATGCTTTGCTTCCATTCTGTCTAAATTTGGTGGCCTATATATTACTCCTATTATAATATTATTAGCTTTTTCGTTTAATTCAATCCAAATAGTTTCTGTGTGTGGCTCTGTTTTGATTCCCTCTTTGAGACTACATTTCAAATTGTCCCTAACATATATGGCTACTCCACCTCCTCGTCTAATATATCTATCTGTGTGAAATAGTTTAAATCCATATATTTGATATTCAGCTAATAGTTCTCTATTTTCTACATTCATCCACGTTTCGGTAAGTGCAATAATATCTATTTTTTCTGTGCAGACAAGAGCATTTAATTCGTTAATTTTATTTCTTAGACTTCTACTGTTAGTGTAATATACCCTAAGTGAATTGTTATTTTGCGGACCTTCTCTTTCCCTGATCGTTTTGCCAATTCCTTTCTCCCACAAACACATACTTTTATTACCTCCTTCCTCCAAATCAATTCCCATACCTCTAACTACTAACAGTTTAAACCCAAACAAACACCTCTAACCACTTCTTCTAGCGAGTTCGCAACAGCAACAACCCCAGCTCTCGATAGATGCACCCCATCACGAGCATACATTTCATTTCTTCCATAGAAGTGTTCCCAGTTGTCTATGAAAGATATTGCATTTGATTTGCAATATCTTTCCAGCCGGCAATTGACACCAAGTGCCCTCGATATCCATTCATTTCCCACTCCCTTTCTTGGAAGAATGCCACATATGATCGGGATTCCTCCCTTGCTCCTAACTAACTCTATGGCTGTTTTATACCTCTGAATCAGTTCCTCACTCCTGACTCGACCAACATCATTTCCTCCCACGCTAATGCAAATAATGGGATTGTTCCCATTACCAGCCATAATATCATTCATGTTGTTTATAATATCACCAATGCCAGCTCCGGGATAGCAAACCCTTAACCTGTTCCCCCTATCTCTAGCACAAAACGTTCTATCCAAATACCTTATCTGGGAATCTCCCACAACTAATGTTTGCTTAGGTACTTCCTTTACTTTCTGAGGGGCCTGCGCTTCCTTTCTCTTCGTTGCTTTCCCTTTTGCGCGATCCACAGTCTCTCCACAGCACTCGTCCTCCAAAACGTCAAATGAATTTGAAGTTGCTATGGCGTTTGAAGGCGGCTTTATCAAAGTCTTCTTAAGGCCCCTGTCTTAAGGAGGACTCACTATCACTTCAAGTTGATCTAGATAGGGTTTTGAAATGGTCAAAGGATTGGCAGAAGCAGTTTAATGCTGATAAATGTAAAGTTCTGAGGTTAGGTAATGATGATAGAGTTACAAGATACGAGCTAGATGGTGTTGTGATTGCGAAGTCGGATTGCGAAAGGGATCTGGGAGTTATGATTAGTAAGAATTTAAAACAAAAGGATCAATGCATAAATGTTCGTAATAAGGCAAATCGGACACTTGGATTTATTAATCGCAGCGTTAGTAACAAGACACCTGGTGTGGTTCTCAAGCTATATCTTGCTCTAGTTAGGCCCCATTTAGATTATGCAGTTCAGTTTTGGTCGCCATATTATAGAATGGATATAAATTCACTTGAACGTGTCCAGCGTAGGATGACTAAGTTAATTCCCCAAATTAGAAATCTTTCATATGAAGAAAGATTAACAAAGCTTAAGTTGCATTCACTGGAAAGGCGAAGAGTTAGGGGTGACATGATAGAGGTTTACAAGTGGATGAATGGACATAACCGGGGGGATATTAATAGGGTATTAAAAGTATCAACACAGGACAGAACACGAAACAATGGATATAAATTGGATAAGTTTAGATTTAGGAAAGACTTGGGTAAATACTGGTTCAGTAACAGGGTTGTTGATTTGTGGAACCAATTGCCGCGTAACATTGTGGAGGTGGGGTCCCTCGATTGTTTCAAGCACGGGTTGGACAAGTATATGAGTGGGATTGGGTGGTTATAGAATAGGAGCTGCCTCGTATGGGCCAATAGGCCTTCTGCAGTTACCTTTGTTCTTATGTTCTTATGTATCAAAAGCTTTGCTAAAGTCAAGGTATACAACATCGCAATCCTTACCACTATCAACTGCCTCAACAATGCTAGAATAAAAAGATAACAAATTTGTTAAACATGAACGGCCATTTATAAAACCATGTTGCGACTCAATTATTAATTTATGTTTTTCAAGATGAAGACGAATTTTATTTGCTATTATAGATTCGAGTAACTTTCCCACAATAGACGTTAGGCTAATTGGTCGATAGTTAGACGCAAGTGATCTATCTCCTTTCTTAAAAACTGGTATCACATTAGCAACTTTCCAAAACTCTGGCACTCTGCCTGACTCTATTGATTTATTAAATATGGTTGACAGTGGGTCACAAAGCTCCTCTTTGCATTCTTTAAGCACCCTAGCAAACACTTCATCCGGCCCTGGGGATTTGTTTGGTTTGAGTTTTACTATTTGTTTAAGAACATCCTCCCTGGTAACTGCTAAACTCGTCAACCTGTCCTCGTCCCCACCCACATAGACTTGTTCGGCTGAAGGCATATTGTTAAGTTCCTCTTTAGTAAATACAGATACAAAATATTTATTAAAAATACTACTCATCTCTTCATCACTATCTGTTATTTGACCTGTCTCAGTTTTTAATGGACCTATCCTTTCCCTAGTCTTAGTACGATATAACTGAAAAAACCCTTTAGGATTTGTCTTTGCTTGCCCTGCTATGCGAACTTCATAGTTTCTTTTTGCTTTCCTTATCTCTTTTTTAACATTTCTAACCAGTTGTACGAATTCCTGTTCTAAAGTGACCTCCCCATTTTTAATCCTTTTGTACCAAGCTCTCTTTTTACCTATAAGGTTCTTCAAATTCTTTGTTATCCACTTTGGGTCATTAGTATACGATCTATTCAATTTGTATGGTATACTACGTTCCTGTGCTTTGTTTAGAATATTCTTAAATAAGTTATATATTGAATCCACATCGAAATCCCCATTTAAGTCACCTATCGCTGGGTTCATGTCTCGCTCCAAGACCGGCCCACACCCCATACCCAAGCCTTTCCAATCAATTTGACCCAAAAAATTTCTTAGGCTATTAAAATCAGCTTTTCGAAAATCTGGCACTTTAACAGAATTTTCTCCTACTGGTCTATTCCATTCTATGCTAAATCTGATTTCTTTGTGATCACTGCTCCCTAGCTCACTCCCTATTTCGATTTCATTAATTTGCGTTTCCCTGTTAGTTAACACTAAATCTAAAATATTATTTTCCCGTGTTGGTTCCTTAATGTGTTGCGTAAGAAAGCAATCGTCAATTAATTCTAGAAAATCTTCTGCTTCACTATTCCCTGTTTTGTTCAACCAGTTTATTCTGCTAAAATTAAAGTCACCCATGACATAAATACTGTTAGATCTAGATGCTCTAGATATTTCATCCCATAGATGCTTTGCTTCCATTCTGTCTAAATTTGGTGGCTTATATATTACTCCTATTATAATATTATTAGCTTTTTCGTTTAATTCAATCCAAATAGTTTCTGTGTGAGGCTCTGTTTTGATTCCCTCTTTAAGACTACATTTCAAATTGTCCCTAACATATATGGCTACTCCACCTCCTCGTCTAATATATCTATCTGTGTGAAATAGTTTAAATCCATATATTTGATATTCAGCTAATAGTTCTCTATTTTCTACATTCATCCACGTTTCGGTAAGTGCAATAATATCTATTTTTTCTGTGCAGACAAGAGCATTTAATTCGTTAATTTTATTTCTTAGACTTCTACTGTTAGTGTAATATACCCTAAGTGAATTGTTATTTTGCGGACCTTCTCTTTCCCTGATCGTTTTGCCAATTCCTTTCTCCCACAAACACATACTTTTATTACCTCCTTCCTCCAAATCAATTCCCATACCTCTATCTACTAACAGTTTAAACCCAAACAAACACCTCTAACCACTTCTTCTAGCGAGTTCGCAACAGCAACAACCCCAGCTCTCGATAGATGCACCCCATCACGAGCATACATTTCATTTCTTCCATAGAAGTGTTCCCAGTTGTCTATGAAAGATATTGCATTTGATTTGCAATATCTTTCCAGCCGGCAATTGACACCAAGTGCCCTCGATATCCATTCATTTCCCACTCCCTTTCTTGGAAGAATGCCACATATGATCGGGATTCCTCCCTTGCTCCTAACTAACTCTATGGCTGTTTTATACCTCTGAATCAGTTCCTCACTCCTGACTCGACCAACATCATTTCCTCCCACGCTAATGCAAATAATGGGATTGTTCCCATTACCAGCCATAATATCATTCATGTTGTTTATAATATCACCAATGCCAGCTCCGGGATAGCAAACCCTTAACCTGTTCCCCCTATCTCTAGCACAAAACGTTCTATCCAAATACCTTATCTGGGAATCTCCCACAACTAATGTTTGCTTAGGTACTTCCTTTACTTTCTTCCATAGAAGTGTTCCCAGTTGTCTATGAAAGATATTTCATTTGATTTGCAATATCATATCTTTCCAATATCAATTGACACCAATTGCCCTCGACATCCATTCATTTCCCACTCCCTTTCTTGGAAGAATGCCACATATGATCGGGATTCCTCCCTTGCTCCTAACTAATTCAATGACTGTCCTGAATCTCTGTATTAGTTCCTCACTCCTAACTCGCCCAACATCATTACCCCCTGCACTAATACAAATAATGGGTTTGTTTCCATTTCCCGTCATAATATCATTCATGTTTCCAACAATATCACCAATTCCAGCTCCCGGATAGCAAACCCTTAATCTGTTACATAACATAAGAACATAAGAACAAAGGCAACTGCAGAAGGCCTGTTGGCCCATACGAGGCAGCTCCTATTTATAACCACCCAATCCCACTCATATACATTTCCAACCCATGCTTGAAACAATCGAGGGACCCGACCTTCACAATGTTACGCGGCAATTGGTTCCACAAATCAACAATCCTGTTACTGAACCAGTATTTACCCAAGTCTTTCCTAAATCTAAACTTATCCAATTTATACCCATTGTTTCGTGTTCTGTCTTGTGTTGATACTTTTAATACCCTATAAATATCCCCTTTGTTATGTCCATTCACCCACTTGTAAACCTCTATCATGTCACCCCTAACTCTTCGCCTTTCCAGTGAATGCAACTTAAGCTTTGTTAATCTTTCTTCATATGAAAGATTTCTAATTTGGGGAATTAACTTAGTCATCCTACGCTGGACACGTTCAAGTGAATTTATATCCATTCTATAATATGGCGACCAAAACTGAACATAAGAACATAAGAACAAAGGTAACTGCAGAAGGCCTATTGGCCCATACGAGGCAGCTCCTATTCTATAACCACCCAATCCCACTCATATACTTGTCCAACCCGTGCTTGAAACAATCGAGGGACCCCACCTCCACAATGTTACGCGGCAATTGGTTCCACAAATCAACAACCCTGTTACTGAACCAGTATTTACCCAAGTCTTTCCTAAATCTAAACTTATCCAATTTATATCCATTGTTTCGTGTTCTGTCCTGTGTTGATACTTTTAATACCCTATTAATATCCCCCCGGTTATGTCCATTCATCCACTTGTAAACCTCTATCATGTCACCCCTAACTCTTCGCCTTTCCAGTGAATGCAACTTAAGCTTTGTTAATCTTTCTTCATATGAAAGATTTCTAATTTGGGGAATTAACTTAGTCATCCTACGCTGGACACGTTCAAGTGAATTTATATCCATTCTATAATATGGCGACCAAAACTGAACTGCATAATCTAAATGGGGCCTAACTAGAGCAAGATATAGCTTGAGAACCACACCAGGTGTCTTGTTACTAACGCTGCGATTAATAAATCCAAGTGTCCGATTTGCCTTATTACGAACATTTATACATTGATCCTTTTGTTTTAAATTCTTACTAATCATAACTCCCAGATCCCTTTCGCAATCCGACTTCGCAATCACAACACCATCTAGCTCGTATCTTGTAACTCTATCATCATTACCTAACCTCAGAACTTTACATTTATCAGCATTAAACTGCATCTGCCAATCCTTTGATCATTTCAAAACCCTATCTAGATCAACTTGAAGTGATAGTGAGTCCTCCTCCGAATTAATTTCCCTACCGATTTTTGTATCATCGGCAAATTTGCAAATGTTGCTACTCAAACCTGAATCTAAATCATTTATATATATTATAAACAGCAGAGGTCCCAGGACAGAGCCTTGAGGCACTCCACTTACAACATTTTCCCACTCTGACTTGATTCCATTTATACTAACTCTCTGTTTCCTTTGGTATAGCCATGCCCTAATCCAGCTTAATATAGCACCCCCAATACCATGAGACTCTATTTTTTTAATCAGTCTTTCATGTGGCACTGTATCAAAAGCTTTGCTAAAGTCAAGGTATACAACATCGCAATCCTTACCACTATCAACTGCCTCAACAATGCTAGAATAAAAAGATAACAAATTTGTTAAACATGAACGGCCATTTATAAAACCATGTTGCGACTCAATTATTAATTTATGTTTTTCAAGATGAAGACGAATTTTATTTGCTATTATAGATTCGAGTAACTTTCCCACAATAGACGTTAGGCTAATTGGTCGATAGTTAGACGCAAGTGATCTATCTCCTTTCTTAAAAACTGGTATCACATTAGCAACTTTCCAAAACTCTGGCACTCTGCCTGACTCTATTGATTTATTAAATATGGTTGACAGTGGGTCACAAAGCTCCTCTTTGCATTCTTTAAGCACCCTAGCAAACACTTCATCCGGCCCTGGGGATTTGTTTGGTTTGAGTTTTACTATTTGTTTAAGAACATCCTCCCTGGTAACTGCTAAACTCGTCAACCTGTCCTCGTCCCCACCCACATAGACTTGTTCGGCTGAAGGCATATTGTTAAGTTCCTCTTTAGTAAATACAGATACAAAATATTTATTAAAAATACTACTCATCTCTTCATCACTATCTGTTATTTGACCTGTCTCAGTTTTTAATGGACCTATCCTTTCCCTAGTCTTAGTACGATATAACTGAAAAAACCCTTTAGGATTTGTCTTTGCTTGCCCTGCTATGCGAACTTCATAGTTCCTTTTTGCTTTCCTTATCTCTTTTTTAACAATTCTAACCAGTTGTACGAATTCCTGTTCTAAAGTGACCTCCCCATTTTTAATCCTTTTGTACCAAGCTCTCTTTTTACCTATAAGGTTCTTCAAATTCTTTGTTATCCACTTTGGGTCATTAGTATACGATCTATTCAATTTGTATGGTATACTACGTTCCTGTGCTTTGTTTAGAATATTCTTAAATAAGTTATATATTGAATCCACATCGAAATCCCCATTTAAGTCACCTAACGCTGGGTTCATGTCTCGCTCCAAGACCGGCCCACACCCCATACCCAAGCCTTTCCAATCAATTTGACCCAAAAAATTTCTTAGGCTATTAAAATCAGCTTTTCGAAAATCTGGCACTTTAACAGAATTTTCTCCTACTGGTCTATTCCATTCTATGCTAAATCTGATTTCTTTGTGATCACTGCTCCCTAGCTCACTCCCTATTTCGATGTCATTAATTTGCGTTTCCCTGTTAGTTAACACTAAATCTAAAATATTATTTTCCCGTGTTGGTTCCTTAATGTGTTGCGTAAGAAAGCAATCGTCAATTAATTCTAGAAAATCTTCTGCTTCACTATTCCCTGTTTTGTTCAACCAGTTTATTCCGCAAAAATTAAAGTCACCCATGACATAAATACTGTTAGATCTAGATGCTCTAGATATTTCATCCCATAGATGCTTTGCTTCCATTCTGTCTAAATTTGGTGGCCTATATATTACTCCTATTATAATATTATTAGCTTTTTCGTTTAATTCAATCCAAATAGTTTCTGTGTGTGGCTCTGTTTTGATTCCCTCTTTGAGACTACATTTCAAATTGTCCCTAACATATATGGCTACTCCACCTCATCGTCTAATATATCTATCTGTGTGAAATAGTTTAAATCCATATATTTGATATTCAGCTAATAGTTCTCTATTTTCTACATTCATCCACGTTTCTTTAAGTGCAATAATATCTATTTTTTCTGTGCAGACAAGAGCATTTAATTCGTTAATTTTATTTCTTAGACTTCTACTGTTAGTGTAATATACCCTAAGTGAATTGTTATTTTGCGGACCTTCTCTTTCCCTGATCGTTTTGCCAATTCCTTTCTCCCACAAACACATACTTTTATTACCTCCTTCCTCCAAATCAATTCCCATACCTCTATCTACTAACAGTTTAAACCCAAACAAACACCTCTAACCACTTCTTCTAGCGAGTTCGCAACAGCAACAACCCCAGCTCTCGATAGATGCACCCAATCACGAGCATACATTTCATTTCTTCCATAGAAGTGTTCCCAGTTGTCTATGAAAGATATTGCATTTGATTTGCAATATCTTTCCAGCCGGCAATTGACACCAAGTGCCCTCGATATCCATTCATTTCCCACTCCGAATCCATTCATTTCCCACTCCATATCCATTCATTTCCCACTCCATATCCATTCATTTCCCACTCCATATCCATTCATTTCCCACTCCATATCCATTCATTTCCCACTCCATATCCATTCATTTCCCACTCCATATCCATTCATTTCCCACTCTGAACTGCATAATCTAAATGGGGCCTAACTAGAGCAAGATATAGCTTGAGAACCACACCAGGTGTCTTGTTACTAACGCTGCGATTAATAAATCCAAGCCTTATTTGGAATTATTATTAAATTATTATTAATATTATTATTAATTAATTATTAATTATTATTAATATTAATTATTAATATTAATTATTAATTTATTTATTAATTATTATTAATATTAAAACAAGTCCGATTTGCCTTATTATGAACATTTATGCATTGATCCTTTTGTTTTAAATTCTTACTAATCATAACTCCCAGATCCCTTTCGCAATTCGACTTCGCAATCTCATCACCATCTAGCTCGTATCTTGTAACCCTATCATCATTACCTAACCTCAGAACTTTACATTTATCAGCATTAAACTGCATCTGGCAATCCTTCGACCATTTCAAAACCCTATCTAGATCAACTTGAAGTGATAGTGAGTCCTCCTCCGAATTAATTTCCCTACCGATTTTCGTATCATCGGCAAATTTGCAAATGTTGCTACTCAAACCTGAATCTAAATCATTTATATATATTATAAACAACAGAGGTCCCAGGACAGAGCCCTGAGGCACCCCACTTACAACATTTTCCCACTCTGACTTGACTCCATTTATACTAACTCTCTGTTTCCTTTGGTATAGCCATGCCCTAATCCAGCTTAATATAGCACCCCCAATACCATGAGACTAACTTTTTAATCAGTCTTTCATGTGGCACTGTATCAAAAGCTTTGCTAAAGTCAAGGTACACAACATCGCAATCCTTACCACTATCAACTGCCTCAACAATGCTAGAATAAAAAGATAAGAAATTTGTTAAACATGAACGGCCATTTATAAAACCATGTTGCGACTCAATTACTAATTTATGTTTTTCAAGATGAAGACGAATTTTATTTGCTATTATAGATTCGAGTAACTTTCCCACAATAGACGTTAGGCTAATTGGTCGATAGTTAGACGCAGGTGATCTATCTCCTTTCTTAAAAACTGGTATCACATTAGCAACTTTCCAAAACTCTGGCACTCTGCCTGATTCTATTGATTTATTAAATATGGTTGACAGTGGGTCACAAAGCTCCTCTTTGCATTCTTTAAGCACCCTGGCAAACACTTCATCCGGCCCTGGGGATTTGTTTGGTTTGAGTTTTACTATTTGTTTAAGAACATCCTCCCTGGTAACTGTTAAACTCGTCAACCTGTCCTCGTCCCCACCCACATAGACTTGTTCGGCTGAAGGCATATTGTTAAGTTCCTCTTTAATAAATACAGATACAAAATATTTATTAAAAATACTACTCATCTCTTCAACACTATCTGTTATTTGACCTGTCTCAGTTTTTAATGGACCTATCCTTTCCCTAGTCTTAGTACGATATAACTGAAAAAACCCTTTAGGATTTGTCTTTGCTTGCCCTGCTATGCGAAATCATAGTTTCTTTTTGCTTTCCTTATCTATTTTTTAACATTTCTAACCAGTTGTACGAATTCGTGTTCTAAAGTGACCTCCCCATTTTTAATCCTTTTGTACCATGCTCTCTTTTTACCTATAAGGTTCTTCAAATTCTTTGTTATCCACTTTGGGTCATTAGTATTCGATCTATTCAATTTGTATGGTATACTACGTTCCTGTGCTTTGTTTAGAATATTCTTAAATAAGTTATATATTGAATCCACATCGAAATCCCCATTTAAGTCACCTATCGCTGGGTTCATGTCTCGCTCCAAGACCTGCCCCCACCCCATACCCAAGACTTTCCAATCAATTTGACCCAAAGAATTTCTTAGGCTATTAAAATCAGCTTTTCGAAAATCTGGCACTTTAACAGAATTTTCTCCTATAGGTCTATTCCATTCTATGCTAAATCTGATTTCGTTGTGATCACTGTTCCCTAGCTCACTCCCTATTTCGATGTCATTAATTTGTGTTTCCCTGTTAGTTAACACTAAATCTAAAATATTATTTTCCCGTGTTGGTTCCTTAATGTGTTGCGTAAGAAAGCAATCGTCAATTAATTCTAGAAAATCTTCTGCTTCACTATTCCCTGTTTTGTTCAACCAGTTTATTCCAATAAAATTAAAGTCACCCATGACGTAAATACTGTTAGATCTAGATGCCCTAGATATTTCATCCTATAGATGCTTTGCTTCCATTCTGTCTAAATTTGGTGGCCTATATATAACTCCTATTATAATATTATTTGCTTTTTCGTATAATTCTATCCAAATAGTTTCTGAGTGTGGCTCAGTTTTGATTCCCTCTTTGAGACTACATTTCAAATTGTCCCTAACATATATGGTTACTCCCCCTCCTCATCTAATATATCTATCTGTGTGAAATAGTTTAAATCCATTTATTTGATATTCAGCTAATAGTTCTCTATTTTCTCCATTCATCCACCTTTCGGTAAGTGCAATAATATCTATTTTTTCAGTGCAGACAAGAGCATTTAATTCGTTAATTTTATTTCTTAGACTTCTACTGTTAGTGTAATATACCCTAAGTGAATTGTTATTTTGAGGCCATTCTCTTTCCCTGATCATTTTGCCAATTCCTTTCTCCCACAAACACATACTTTTATTATCTCCTTCCTCCAAATCAATTCCCATACCTCTATCTACTAACAGTTTAAATCCAAACAAACACCTGTAACCACTTCTTCCAACGAGTTCGCAACAGCAACAACCCCAGCTCTCGATAGATGCACCCCATCACGAGCATACATTTCATTTCTTCCATAGAAGTGTTCCCAGTTGTCTATGAAAGATATTGCATTTGATTTGCAATATCTTTCCAGCCGGCAATTGACACCAAGTGCCCTTGACATCCATTCATTTCCCACTCCCTTTCTTGGAAGAATGCCACATATGATCGGGATTCCTCCCTTGCTCCTAACTAATTCAATGGCTGTCCTGAATCTCTGTATTAGTTTCCTCACTCCTAACTCGTCCAACATCATTACCCCCTGCACTAATACAAATAATGGGTTTGTTCCCATTTCCTGTCATAATATCATTCATGTTTCCAACAATATCACCAATTCCAGCTCCCGGGTAGCAAACCCTTAATCTGTTCCCCCTATCTCTGGCACAAAACGTTCTGTCTAAATACCTCACCTGGGAATCTCCCACAACCAAAATTCGTTTCGATTCTCCCTTTTCCTTTCGAGCAGTTTAAGGGACCTGCGCTTTAATGCTCCTCGTTACTTTGTCTTTGCCACCTCGTTGAACAACAGGTTCAACACAGCACTCGTCTTCTAATACGTCAAATGCATTAAAAGTCCTTAGGTGTAGGCTATTAGTTGTCGGTTTTGCCAAGGTCTTCTTAAGACCCCTGTCTTTCACAACTTGCTCTTATAGAATGAATATAAATTCATTTGAAAGTGTCCAACGTAGGATGTCAAAGTTAAATCCCCAAATTAGCAATCTTTCATATTAAGAAAGATTAACAAAGTTAAAATTGCATTCACTGGAAAGGCGAAGAGTTAGGGGTGACATAATAGAGGTTTACAAGTGGATGAATGAGACATAACAAAGGGGAAATTATTAAGGGTATTAAAAGTATCAACACAAGACAGAACACAAAATAATGGGGATAATTTAGATAAATTTAGATTTAGGAAAGACTTGGGTAAATACTGGTTCGGTAACAGGGTTGTTGATTAGGGCCCTGATTAGCAGGGCTGCAATTACCGCGTAACGGGGTGGAGGTGGGGACCCTCGATTGTTTCAAGCATTGGTTGGACATGTATATGAGTGGGATTGGGTTGTTATAAATAGGAACTGCCTCGTATGGGCCAATAGGCCTTCTGCAGTTACCTTTGTTCTTATGTTCTTATGTTAGACTGGTCAACCTGTCCTCGTCCCCACCCACATAGACTTGTTCGGCTGAAGGCATAGAGTTAGGTTCTTCTTTAGTAAATACAGAGATAAAAGATTTATTAAAAATACTACTCATCTCTTCCTCATTATCCAATATATGACCTGTCTCGGTCTTTAATGGACTTATCCTTTCCCTAACCTTTGTTCAATATAACTGAAAAAAAACTTTAGGATTTGCCTTTGCTTAACTTGCTATATGAACTTCATAGTTTCTTCTTTTTTTTCAACTTCATAGTGGTGGAGGAACTATTTTTCGAACTTCATAGTGGTGGAGGTGGGCTCCCTCCATTGTTTCAACCGTGGGTTAGACATGTATATGAGTGGGATTGGGTGGTTATAGATAGGAGCTGCCTTGTATGGGCCAATAGGCCTTCTGCAATTACATTTGTTCTTATTTTTTGCCCTCCTTTTTGCACCCCATACCCATCTTGTGGGTGGTAGTGGAAATGGTTACAGAGGCACATATATGGGCTTAAGGGATCTGGGAGTTATGATTAGTAAGAATTTAAAACAAAAGGATCAATGCATAAATGTTCGTAATAAGGCAAATCGGACACTTGGATTTATTAATCGCAGCGTTAGTAACAAGACACCTGGTGTGGTTCTCAAGCTATATCTTGCTCTAGTTAGGCCCCATTTAGATTATGCAGTTCAGTTTTGGTCGCCATATTATAGAATGGATATAAATTCACTTGAACGTGTCCAGCGTAGGATGACTAAGTTAATTCCGCAAATTAGAAATCTTTCATATGAAGAAAGATTAACAAAGCTTAAGTTGCATTCACTGGAAAGGCGAAGAGTTAGGGGTGACATGATAGAGGTTTACAAGTGGATGAATGGATATAACTAAGGGGATATTAATAGGGTATTAAAATTATCAACTCAAGACAGAACACGAAACAATGGGTATAAATTGGATAAGTTTAGATTAAGGAAAGACTTGGGTAAATACTGGTTCAGTAATAGGGTTGTTGATTTGTGGAACCAATTGCCGCGTAATGTGGTGGAGATGGGGTCCCTCGATTGTTTCAAGCGCGGGTTGGACATGTATATGAGTGGGATTGGGTGGTTATAAATAGGAGCTGCCTCGTATGGGCCAATAGACCTTCTGCAGTGGCCTTTGTTCTTATGTTCTTAGGGACTGAACCCCACAATACATTTAGCTAAGCAAGTTACAATCTTGATGATATAGTTACAAAATTCAGTATAAGTCGTCACATTATCAATGGGTTCGAGATCAACCACAATTACAGTTTCTATGTAGGCGATGAGTCACAATAACGTGGCTAAAGTATGTTGACCAGACCACACACTAGAAGGTGAAGGGACGACGACGTTTAGGGCCGTCCAATTTTGGAGAATTGATCTTTGAATTACCATCAACAGTGAAAAGAAACGTAAGAAAGATCGAGAAAAATCGTGTTAGAATTATTAATCTTACTTTTTCGGTCATATCTCTTTCGGTCATATCTATAGTCTCCGTGGTGTGGTGGTAAGACACTCGCCTGGCGTTCCGCGAGCGCTATGTCATGGGTTCGTATCCTGGCCGGGGAGGATTTACTGGGCGCAATTCCTTAACTGTAGCCTCTGTTTAACGCAACAGTAAAATGTGTACTTGGATGAAAAAACGATTCTTCGCGGCAGGGGATCGTATTCCAGGGACCATAGGATTAAGGACGTGCCCGAAACGCTACGCGTACTAGTGGCTGTACAAGAATGTAACAACTCTTGTATATATCTCAAAAAAAAAAAAATATTTAATAATATGTCTACAGGAAAGACTGCTACCAAAATACACTAATATATAAATATATATATATATATATATATATATATATATATATATATATATATATATATATATATATATATATATATATATATATATATATATATATATATATATATATATATATATATATATATATATATATATATATATATATATATATATATATATATATAAATCAATATGATGAGCTCCTCAGGTCAATATTCAGGAAGGCGCTCAACCTAGATTTAGATGACAGTCAGTGGGACCAAGCAACACTACCAGTGAGATTTGGAGGGATAGGCATACGAAAGGCAACTGAGGTAGCACTTCCAGCATTCTTATCCTCATGTACAGCAGCCAACGAATTGGTAGGGCAGATCCTACCAGAGCGTATGAGAGAGACAGCGGGAACTCATGATCAAACGTTCATCGAAGCAGCCAGACAATGGGACACCATTGCACACCCTCAACCCCGACCACAAGTCCCAAAAGACCACAAGCAGGCCCACTGGGATAGCCCCATAATGGAAAAGACTGTCACAGCAATGATTGACAACGCTGATGCTGAAAACAAAGCCCGCCTCCTAGCGGTAACAGCACCCCACGCCGGGGATATTTTATTTGTTGTGCCCAATGCAGCCCTGGGAACTCGCCTCAGTCATGACGCTCTCCGCATTGGAGTTGCCCTTCGCCTTGCCGCCCCGATCCTCACCGAACATAGGTGCATCTGCGGAACTGCGATGGCAGACCAATATGGTCGTCATGGTCTGGTATGTCGTAAATCACAGGGTAAAATCGCAAGACATGAAGAAGTCAACGACATCATCAAGAGGAGCCTCGCCACAGCCCGCTGCCCGGCACAAAGAGAACCACACTTATCCAGACCTAACGACCCTCAGAAGCCCCTGATGGGGTCACCTTGCTACCTTGGAAGGATGGTAAGCAAGTGGTATGGGACTACACGTGCGCTGCCACACTGGCCAGTACCTACCTCCACAACAGCACACGTGAAAGCGGTGGTGCTGCTTCTTTCAGGGAATCGCAGAAAATTATTAAATACAGAGGTCTAGCACACTGCTACAGCTTTGTTCCGATCGGCTCGGAGACCCTCGGTTCGTGGGGAAAATGTGCATTGAAGTTCCTGAAGGAATTGGGGGACAAATTGATCAGCGCTACAAAAGACCAGAGAGCAAAAAGTTTCTTGTTCCAGCGCCTCAGTGTTGCGATTCAGAGGGGAAATGCCTGTTGCGTCTTGGGCACTAGTCCAACTTCAGAGGAATTCGAAGAAGTGTTTGACTTGCAACAATGATCGAACCCGTCTGTGACATTCATCAATGTTTCCCATTGTTGTGTTTTTCAAGAGATCCATAACCTTTAAGCACCTTTTTGCATTATTATTTTTGTATCAACCCATGTATATATTTTATATATATATATATATATATATATATATATATATATATATATATATATATATATATATATATATATATATATATATATATATATATATATATATATATATATATATATTTATATATATATATATATATATATATATATATATATATATATATATATATATATATATATATATATACATATATATATATATATATATATATATATATATATATATATATATATATATATATATATATATATATATATATATATATATATATATGTGTATATATATATATATATATATATATATATATATATATATATATATATATATATATATATATATATATATATTGAATAGAAGTGTTTGTAGAAAGCCTATTGGTCCATATTTCTTGATGCTTCTATATTGGAGCGGAGTCTTGAGGTGGGTAGAATATAGTTGTGCAATAATTGGCTGTTGATTGCTGGTGTTGACTTCTTGATGTGTAGTGCCTCGCAAACGTCAAGCCACCTGCTATCGCTGTATCTATCGATGATTTCTGTGTTGTTTACTAGGATTTCTCTGGCGATGGTTTGGTTGTGGGAAGAGATTATATGTTCCTTAATGGAGGCCTGTTGTTTATGCATCGTTAAACGCCTAGAAAGAGATGTTGTTGTCTTGCCTATATACTGGTTTTTTTGGAGCTTACAGTCCCCAAGAGGGCATTTGAAGGCATAGACGACGTTAATCTCTTTTAAAGCGTTCTGTTTTGTGTCTGGAGAGTTTCTCATGAGTAGGCTGGCCGTTTTTCTGGTTTTATAGTAAATCGTCAGTTGTATCCTCTGATTTTTGTCTGTAGGGATAACGTTTCTATTAACAATATCTTTCAGGACCCTTTCCTCCGTTTTATGAGCTGTGGAAAAGAAGTTCCTGTAAAATAGTCTAATAGGGGGTATAGGTGTTGTGTTAGTTGTCTCTTCAGAGGTTGCATGCCTTTTCACTCTCCTTCTTATGATGTCTTCGACGAAACCATTGGAGAAGCCGTTATTGACTAGGACCTGCCTTACCCTACAGAGTTCTTCGTCGACTTGCTTCCATTCTGAGCTGTGGCTGAGGGCACGGTCGACATATGCGTTAACAACACTCCTCTTGTACCTGTCTGGGCAGTCGCTGTTGGCATTTAGGCACATTCCTATGTTTGTTTCCTTAGTGTAGACTGCAGTGTGGAAACCTCCGCCCTTTTCCATGACTGTTACATCTAGAAATGGCAGCTTCCCATCCTTTTCCACCTCGTAAGTGAAACGCAGCACGGAACTCTGCTCAAATGCCTCCTTCAGCTCCTGCAGATGTCTGACATCAGGTACCTGTGTAAAAATGTCGTCAACATACCTGCAGTATATGGCCGGTTTCAAGTTCATGTCGACTAAGACTTACTTATTACATTTTCAAAGACTTCACAAATACACAACTGATTAGAACGTATCTCTGATTTTATATCTACATTTGAGTGAGGTGGGAAGGGTGATGTGGCATTAACACAAGACAGAAAAGGAGGGGATATTAATAGGGTATTAAAAGTATCAACACAAGACAGAACAGAAACAATGGGTATTGAATAGAAGTGTTTGTAGAAAGCCTATTGGTCCATATTTCTTGATGCTTCTATATTGGAGCGGAGTCTTGAGGTGGGTAGAATATAGTTGTGCAATAATTGGCTGTTGATTGCTGGTGTTGACTTCTTGATGTGTAGTGCCTCGCAAACGTCAAGCCGCCTGCTATCGCTGTATCTATCGATGATTTCTGTGTTGTTTACTAGGATTTCTCTGGCGATGGTTTGGTTATGGGAAGAGATTATATGTTCCTTAATGGAGCCCTGTTGCTTATGCATCGTTAAACGCCTAGAAAGAGATGTTGTTGTCTTGCCTATATACTGGGTTTTTTGGAGCTTACAGTCCCCAAGTGGGCATTTGAAGGCATAGACGACATTAGTCTCTTTTAAAGCGTTCTGTTTTGTGTCTGGAGAGTTTCTCATGAGTAGGCTGGCCGTTTTTCTGGTTTTATAGTAAATCGTCAGTTGTATCCTCTGATTTTTGTCTGTAGGGATAACGTTTCTATTAACAATATCTTTCAGGACCCTTTCCTCCGTTTTATGAGCTGTGGAAAAGAAGCTCCTGTAAAATAGTCTAATAGGGGGTATAGGTGTTGTGTTAGTTGTCTCTTCAGAGGTTGCATGGCTTTTCACTTTCCTTCTTATGATGTCTTCGATGAAACCATTGGAGAAGCCGTTATTGACTAGGACCTGCCTTACCCTACAGAGTTCTTCGTCGACTTGCTTCCATTCTGAGCTGTGGCTGAGAGCACGGTCGACGTATGCGTTAACAACACTCCTCTTGTACCTGTCAGGGCAGTCGCTGTTGGCATTTAGGCACATTCCTATGTTTGTTTCCTTAGTGTAGACTGCAGTGTGGAAACCTCCGCCCTTTTCCATGACTGTTACATCTAGAAAAGGCAGCTTCCCATCCTTTTCCGTCTCGTAAGTGAAACGCAGCACGGAACTCTGCTCAAATGCCTCCTTCAGCTTCTGCAGATGTCTGACATCAGGTACCTGTGTAAAAATGTCGTCAACATACCTGCAGTATATGGCCGGTTTCAAGTTCATGTCGACTAAGACTTTTTGCTCGATGGTACCCATGTAGAAGTTTGCAAACAGGACACCTAGGGGAGAACCCATGGCGACCCCATCTACTTGCTTATACATGTGCCCATCCGGGCTCAAGAAGGGTGCCTCTTTAGTACAAGCTTGGAGTAGTTTCCTCAGAATACTTTCTGGCATGTCAAGAGGAGTACAGGCTGGATCACGATACACTCTGTCGGCTATCATTCCGATTGTCTCGTCCACAGGTACGTTGGTAAACAGCGATTCTACGTCCAACGAGGCTCTTATCCCTGTGGCCCGTGTGCCCCGCAGTAAGTCCACAAATTTTTTTGGAGACTTCAGGCTGAAGGCGCAAGGAACATAAGGAGTCAGCAGGCCGTTGAGTCGCTTTGCCAGTCTGTACGTGGGTGTGGGTATCTGGCTAATGATTGGCCGAAGTGGGTTTCCAGGCTTGTGCGTCTTGACATTTCCATACACATATCCAGGTTTATATTCCCCAATGATCTTTGGCAGGTGGAGTCCGGATTTCTTGGCGTTTACAGTTTCGATCAGTTTGTTGACCTTTGCTTTTAATTCGGCTGTAGTGTCCTTCGTTACCCTTTGGAACTTAGTTTGGTCAGAGAGTATGACAGGTACAAGAGGAGTGTTGTTAACGCATACGTCGACCGTGCTCTCAGCCACAGCTCAGAATGGAAGCAAGTCGACGAAGAACTCTGTAGGGTAAGGCAGGTCCTAGTCAATAACGGCTTCTCCAATGGTTTCATCGAAGACATCATAAGAAGGAAAGTGAAAAGCCATGCAACCTCTGAAGAGACAACTAACACAACACCTATACCCCCTATTAGACTATTTTACAGGAACTTCTTTTCCACAGCTCATAAAACGGAGGAAAGGGTCCTGAAAGATATTGTTAATAGAAACGTTATCCCTACAGACAAAAATCAGAGGATACAACTGACGATTTACTATAAAACCAGAAAAACGGCCAGCCTACTCATGAGAAACTCTCCAGACACAAAACAGAACGCTTTAAATGAGACTAATGTCGTCTATGCCTTCAAATGCCCACTTGGGGACTGTAAGCTCCAAAAAACCCAGTATATAGGCAAGACAACAACATCTCTTTCTAGGCGTTTAACGATGCATAAGCAACAGGGCTCCATTAAGGAACATATAATCTCTTCCCATAACCAAACCATCGTCAGAGAAATCCTAGTAAACAACACAGAAATCATCGATAGATACAGCGATAGCAGGCGGCTTGACGTTTGCGAGGCACTACACATCAAGAAGTCAACACCAGCAATCAACAGCCAATTATTGCACAACTATATTCTACCCACCTCAAGACTCCGCTCCAATATAGAAGCATCAAGAAATATGGACCAATAGGCTTTCTACAAACACTTCTATTCAATACCCATTGTTTCTGTTCTGTCTTGTGTTGATACTTTTAATACCCTATTAATATCCCCTCCTGTTCTGTCTTGTGTTAATGCCACATCACCCTTCCCACCTAACTCAAATGTAGATATAAAATCAGAGATACGTTCTAATCAGTTGTGTATTTGTGAAGTCTTTGAAAATGTAATAAGTTTTACGAAACGCGCCCGTGTCGCGTCAGACTAGAAATAAAAATGAATTTTGGAGAAGTGATTTTTGATTTACCTCCAACAGTGAAGCGTAATGTACGAAAGATTGAGAAAATTCGTGTTAGAATTATTAATCTTACTTTTTCGGTCATATTTAATAATATATGTCTACAGGAAAGACTGCTACCAAAATATACTAATATATATATATATATATATATATATATATATATATAGATATATATATATATATATATATATATATATATATATATATATATATATATATATATATATATATATACATATACATATATATATATATATATATATATATATATATATATATATATATATATATATATATATATATATATATATATATATATATATATATATATATATATATATATATATATATATGTCGTATCTAGTAGCCAGAACGCACTTCTCAGCCTACTATTATGACTGGTGTTCCCCCCCCCCCCTTATAATTCTTCCACGCCTGCAGTAAGAGTCATGTCTACTTTTCCCAAGCGTTCTCTACGTTGCAGGCTACAATTTGATATATGGGAGAGAGTGGAGTGTTCTCGGAGAGCCGAGAAATTTGTGAAATAGTAATATTTTGGCCTGTGGTATAGGCCCTCTAGGGAGCCAAGATGGCTCTTGCCTCCCTGATTTCCCACCAAAACCGTGTGACGTCAGTGGCACGGGATTGGTCACCGACAGCAATGTGGCACCGGGAGCCAATGAAAACCTCCCGTGGCGAAAGTGACGTCACGAAGGAAGGGGGTCCGGCCAGCGCGCCGAGCTGGCGCCAGCAGTCAGACACGACACGTCAAAGAGGTCGGACGTGCGACGATTGGTCCTGTCAGTTTGACAGTTGTTTCCCGCTCCCGTGGATTTACGCGTCACCTGAAGTCTGCCAGTACTCTGTGAGGTCTTCCCTAGTTCATGTGTTGAACCAGAGAGGGAATCGACGGTTATTTGAGCAACAAGTGCTCCAGTCAGGTACTGTGCAAGAAGAAGCAGTGAAGCCGTGCAGTGACGTATGTGACGTCTGTGGCAGTTCACCAGTTCGTGACAGCGTAGTGGCTGATAGAGCCACTGGGTAGCTGAGGAAGGAGAGGACTATTTTGGGGAATCCGGACGACTGTAGCTGAGACGTAGGCGGCAGCCGTTGCTGGGAGGAGACGACGGCCAGGAGACCGACTCCAACCCTCAAGAAGTCAAGGAGGACGGACCTGCAGTGAAGAGGGCACGGAGACGACGCGCTAAACGGTGGGACGACGAGAGGTTCCGGTAGGACACGACGACGTGTCGTGTGGGGGCGTTCCCGACACGAGGACCAGGAGCTACATCTCGACTCTCATCGGAGGATAGGTTGAAGTAGGTGTTTCTAGTTCCCTCCCCATTCCCCTTTAGTTAGCTATATTATTCGGCTATATTATCTAGCCTGAGGATTTTATATGTCGTGAGCAAGTCTCACCCATGTCACAATAAAGCACCAGTGTGCAGGATAGTACTATCAAGAGTACTTATAATTTTCATGTTTATTATTGGTGTGTACAGGCACCCAGAACAAGTGATAAATTTACTGTGTTTTGTATAACTTTCTAGAGACTTTAAAGTGAACGTATAGTGATAAATAATATATAATATTATGCCAGTATTTGGAGGTTAGGCTACGTGCCCAGAACTATTTATTTTCCCATGTATTGATGTTTGATTTATATACATTATATATATCTATGTTCATGCAGTGACTAATCATGTGTAAGTACAGTGAATTATTGCGTTATCGCCCACGAGAGAAAGTACTGAAAACTCCAGTGTTAATACTTCATAATATGTCATTGAATGAAGGGCAAGGAAAACCATTACAATGAGTCATTGTAGCATTGATTGTAGAAAAGACATGTTTGAGCCCGAGTACAGTGTAACCAAGTAATACGGTCTATTTGTGCCAATATCGAGTGTGCGAGTTTCTAGTAGTATTGGAGAACTTAAAGAAACAGCGCGCGTGAATCTAGGAAGACAAGCAATTCTCTTTCGCGCGCGGGGGCCAGGCGATCAGCTGTTCTTGACAGTTTGACAAGTAGGGGAGGTGTTGCCACTTAGTGATCGCAAAGTATTCGTGGGAACTACCGGCCGCGTCAGGAACAGTTGATTTACTTGTTGTTGTTTGGCCTTGTGACATCTTTCAT
Source organism: Procambarus clarkii (assembly GCF_040958095.1). Classification (NCBI taxonomy): domain Eukaryota; kingdom Metazoa; phylum Arthropoda; class Malacostraca; order Decapoda; family Cambaridae; genus Procambarus; species Procambarus clarkii. The sequence continues at coordinate 39,831,270 of NC_091185.1, read as the reverse complement.
ACATTTTAAGTAAAATACAAAATTACCATTGTGTTTATATCATTCCCTCCATTGATCTTGTGGCTATATTATACGGGAAAGCATAGAGTGATAACAGTAAGTACCTGCCTGACTCCTGATCTTTTGAGTGTGACCTTGCCAAGGCTACCACTAATTCCACCAGTCCACTGAGGTGTTACTGGCCACCTAAAACACCAGTTGGCGACCTTGTGGTTAACCGTAGAGCCCGATTGTTGGGGAGGGCACATGACAGTCAAGTGAACAAGTCGTGTTCCCACTCCTTCTCAATCAGAGGCCGTTGAGATTGACTGGGAGACTCTCCTGGCGTGCAGTGGCGCCGTGAGGATCGAGTGAAGACACGCAGGGCTACGGTGAGTGACCTTGAGCATAACTATTGCTCACCCCAGAGTAAGGATAGAGAAAGTGAGGACCCCAACATTGGCGACCTTGCCAGGATCTAGATCGAAGTAAAGGTTGCAGTGGTGGTACTTGGCAGTGGTGTTAGAGATCAGGTGCAGGTTATCACTCATAGCACAAGATGGAGGATAATAAAGTGACGAGGTTTATTGACTCTAGAGATGAACAGGTGCTGGAAGAGTGCACCAAGGCACAGTTACAGGCAATAGCGGATCATTTTGGAATAAAGCTGAAATCTGCCAGAGTGGCAGAAAGAAGACTAGAGATAATGGCTCAGCTCAGGGCTCGAGACGAAGCTTTGGGGGAGGAACGGCCCCAAACACCTATCAGTGTGGGTGAACACCTGAGTATTGGTGGAAGCAGCAGGGGATCCAGCGGCAGCAGGCACAGCGTGAAGCTGGAAATAATGAAGCTGCAGCTAGAAGCGCAGCTGAGGAGAGAAGAAGCACAACAGCGCAAAGAAGAGCGAGAAGCACAGCAGCGCAAAGAAGAGCGAAGAAGCAGAAGCGCAGCTGAGGAGAGAAGAAGCACAACAGCGCAAAGAAGAGCGAGAAGCAGAAGCGCAGCTGAGGAGAGAAGAAGCACAACAGCGCAAAGAAGAGCGAGAAGCAGAGGCACAGCAGCGCAAAGAAGAACAAGAGCCGAGAAGCACAGCAGCGCAGAGAAGAGCGAGAAGTTGGGTTGAGACAACTGGAAATAGAAGCCAACAATGAGGTGGAGCTGAAGCGAGCTGAACTAGGACTAGGTGTACCTGCTCCGCCGCCACAGGAAGACCGACGAGTGAAGGAACTGAGACCTGCCGGTCTTTGTGCCTAGTGAAGCCGAAAGTTTCTTCGATCACTTTGAGAGAGTTGCTGCTCTGAAGAGGTGGCCGAGGGCGGAGTGGGCTGGAGTTGGTCCAAGGGAGGCTCACAGGTGAAGCTCGTGAAGCCTTCACTATGCTCGACTTCCAAGAATGCACCAACTACGATGTGGTAAAACGAGCTGTGCTCCGTTCCTTCAAGCTCACGCCAGAGTGTTACCGGAAGAGGTTTAGAGAATGTATCCGGTCACCAGGAAAATCGTATGCGGAGACGGCTGGACTCTGAAAAAGCGGGGTCGGCCGAAGAGGTCAAGGAACGAATGGTCATGGAAAAGTTTATGTCCGTGCTCCCTCCTGAAATCAGGATGAGGGTAAAGGAGGCCGACATAAAGGACCTGAGGGCCGCAGCCGACCGAGCCGACATGTTAGAAGAAGCCCTACGCCCACGCCGAAAGGGACAGCACCGACCACCCGTATACGTCGGAAACGATAGGAATTATAGAAGGACGGATGGATGGAGGACAGGAGCGAGTTCTCACAAGTCCCACCTCTCAAGTTGGAACACCCGAGGATCAAAAGGTGCTGTAGAACCGATCAAGAAGAACCGAGCGGAGAGCTCGGGAGCTGTTGCTGCGACCAAGGAGTCAACAAGCGGTGCGGGAAAGACACAGGGTGCGACGGCCTCTGGAGGCAGTGCTAAGGCGAGCGGTGGCGGATGGTCTCCGCCGAGGGTCCGCTGCTACAACTGCGGTATAATCGGACACGTCGCGCGGGATTGCCGACGCTCTAAGCAGCGGGGACACGTTGCTTTAGTGATGTTCCAGGACCAGAGGGCCGAGGGAGTGCGGGATGAACCCGTGCTGAATGGGGAGAAGAAAGTTCACCCATTCATGTGCCAAGGAACCGTGAGGATGGGGGACGCAGACCCCATCCCAGTGAAGATGCTAAGAGACACCGGGGCTGATTTTACCCTGGTAAGTGAAACCCTGTTCCCCGAGGGTTACAAGAATACCAGTGTGGGGGTGGCAAGTGTGACCACTGTGGGAGGCCCAGTGAGGATGCCCCTACACCAGGTAACTTTGGATTCCGATTATGGCTGCCAGACCCTTGTGGTGGGAGTCTGTACAATGAGGAGGCAATGTTGGGGTTCTCACTTTCTCTATCCTTACTCTGGGGCGAGCAATAGTTATGCTCAAGGTCACTCACCGTAGCCCTGCGGGTCTTCACTCGATCCTCACGGCGCCACTGCACGCCAGGAGAGTCTCCCAGTCAATCTCAACGGCCTCTGATTGAGAAGGAGTGGGAACACGACTCGTTCACTTGACTGTCATGTGCCCTCCCCAACAATCGGGCTCTACGGTTAACCACAAGGTCGCCAACTGGTGTTTTAGGTGGCCAGTAACACCTCAGTGGACTGGTGGAATTAGTGGTAGCCTTGGCAAGGTCACACTCAAAAGATCAGGAGTCAGGCAGGTACTTACTGTTATCACTCTATGCTTTCAGTATAATATAGCCACAAGATCAATGGAGGAGATGATAAAAACACAGAGGTGATTTTGTATTTTACTTAAAATGTATGAAAGATGTCAGAAGCCAAACAATAATAAATTAATCAACTGATCCTGGCAGCGGCCGGAAGTTCCCACGAATAGTATGCACTCACTAGGTGGCAACACCTCCCCTCCTCGTCAAGTGTCAAGAACAGCTGATCGCCTGGCCCCCGCGCGAAAGCTTATTGCTTGTTTTCAGATTCACGCGCGCTGTTTCTTTAAATTCTCCAATATTACTAGAAACTCGCACACTCGATATTGGCACAAATAGACCGTATTACTTGGTTTACACTGTACTCGGGCTCAAACAGTCTTTTCTACAATCAATGCTACAATGACTCACTGTAATGGCTTTCACTGCCCTTCATTCAATGACATATTATGAAGTATTAACACTGGAGTTTTCAGTACTTTCTCTCGTGGGCGATAACGCAATAATTCACAGTACTCACAAATGATTAATCACTGAATGAACATAGACATACATATATTGTATATAAATCAAATATCAATACATGGAAAATAAATAGTTTCTGGGCTATAATATATATATATATATATTTTTCTGGGCTTTAATATATATATATATATATATATATATATATATATGTATGTATATATATATATATATATATATATATATATATATATATATATATATATATATATATATATATATATATATATATATATAGATATATATATATATATATATATATATATATATATATATATATATATATATATATATATATATATATATATATATATATATATATATATATATATATATATGCAATTGACGATCACAAAACACTGATCATTTTATGCGGAAAATCCACAGAGAAATATGAAATGAGGTGAACGTTTCGGCTTTGTTAAAGCCTTTGTCAACACCAGACTGACTAAGGAGAAGGGAGGATATATAGGCCGACACCTGACCAACCCATCCCTAGGGTTGGTCAGGTGTAATTAACCAAAAACAGGTATAGCTTAGCTTAGAATGGTCAAAGAGGATTAAGCGGTCAGAGATTAAGGATGAAAGATTAAAGAAAAGCCTCATGAACACACAATATATGAATATACAATTATAATGAGACATTGTAAGCCTCTCTATCAGAGTTGTTTCTTAAACTGTTGTGCAATATTATAACTTAAAAATGGATCAAGTTTGTACATTCCAGTACTAACATTAAGAAGATTTGGACACTGACTGATTAGAGCAGACTCAATCAAATTCCGTTCCACGAAATCCCCACAATTGGTAATGCTTTTTGCCCCATTCCAGTTAATATTGTGATCGCATAAACTCGTATGTAGATACAATGCATTAGACGTTTGGGCAGTTCTAATACTATAAGCATGTTGTGACAACCGCAATTGTAAGGACTTTCCTGTTTGTCCAAGGTACACAGAATCACAATCATTGCAGGGAATCGAATACACACTATTCACATTGCAGGGAATCGAATATATATATATATATATATATATATATATATATATATATATATATATATATATATATATATTATATATATATATATATATATATATATATATATATATATATATATATATATATATATATATATATATATGTATATATATATATTACAACAGTTTTGGATGAGGTGAAAACAAACAAACTTTCAACACAAGACAGAACACGAAACAATGGGTATAATATTTTGTAAGTTAAAGGGAAGAATGGAAGTAACTGTAAAGGGTCTATTGGCCCATATTTCTTGATTCTTCTATATTGGAGCGGAGTCTTGAGGTGGGTAGAATATAGTTGTGCATTAATTGGCTGTTGATTGCTGGTGTCGACTTCTTAATGTGTAGTGGTTCGCAGATATCAAGCCGCCTGCTATCGCTGTATCTATCGATGATTTCCGTGTTTTTTGTTAAGACTTCCCTGGTGATTGTCTGGTTGTGGGAAGAGATTATATGTTCCCTAATGGAGCCCTGTTGCTTATGCATCGTTAATCGCCTGGAAAGAGATGTTGTTGTCTTGCCTATATACTGGATTTTTTGAGGCTTACAGTCCCCAAGTGGGCATTTGAAGGCATAGACGACGTTGGTCTCTTTTAAAGCGTTCTGCTTTGTGTCTGGAGAGTTTCTCTTGAGTAGGTTGGCCGTTTTCTTGGTTTTATAGTAGATCGTCAATTGTATCTTCTGATTTTTTCTGTAGGGATAACATTTCTATTAACAATATCTTTCAGGACCCTTTCCTCCGTTTTATGAGCTGTGGAAAAGAAGTTCCTGTAAAATAGTCTAATAGGGGGTATAGGTGTTGTGTTAGTTGTCTCTTCAGAGGTTGCATGGCGTTTCACCTTCCTTCTTACGATGTCTTCAACGAACCCATTGGAGAAGCCGTTGTTGACTAGGACCTGCCTTACCCTACAGGGTTCTTCATCGACTTGCTTCCATCCTGAGCTGTGGCTGAGAGCACGGTCGACATAAGCGTTAACGACACTCCTCTTGTACCTGTCTGGGCAGTCACTGTTGGCATTGAGGCACATTCCTATGTTTGTTTCCTTAGTGTAGACTGCAGTGTGGAAACTTCTGTTCCTTTCCATAACTGTTACATCTAGAAAGGGCAGCTACCCATCCTTCTCCATCTCGTAAGTGAAATGCAACACAGAATTCCGCTCAAATGCCTTCTTCAGTTCCTGCAGATGTCTGACATCAGGTACCTGTGTAATAATGTCGTCAACATACCTGCAGTATATGGCCGGTTTCAAGTTCATATCGACTAAGACCTTTTGTTCGATGGTACTCATGTAGAAGTTCGCAAACAGGACACCTAGGGGAGAACCCATGGCGACCCCACCTACTTGCTTATACATGTGCCCATCCGGGCTCATGTCATCCGGGCTGACTTGCTATAAATTGTGTATCCCATCATATGATGTATTGGAGTACTACGCAAGATTTAAACGGCCTGCGGATACACGGGGTTCACCTCATCTTCATCAGGGCTCATGTACACAGACGCCATTTTTTTTTTAAATCGTGGGCCAAATTCCCGGGTGTGAGGGCCTCAGTATAGAGTGAGCCACCAAGCCTGATGCACACAGCATGAGCTCACAGCACTGCTGTTCAGCTTGTGACCACAGCATCGCCTAAAAAAAAACATAATATACATGTTCATGCTATTATTTAGCTTTGATATTATTACAGAAGACCCCTGACTGTAAAAATTTCCAGGATTCTGATAATAGCAGGATTGTTGTGATAATTAGCGCTATAGTGGGAGGAGTAATCTTGGTGGGGAAGGAGGTAGCATGGTCTGCTGACTCTGTATGACCACGATTTACTGTCTGGACTCACTATACCAGCTTAGTTGTTCGCTATGGTAAACAAAACATGCAGATACTTATATATAATGTCTGTATATAAAAACAAAAAGAGTATGGTGGGAGAAGAATGGTGGGGAGTCAGGTGAGGTGAGGGAGGGAGGGATGGCAGCCAGTGGCGGGCTGCCACTGCCACTCAGCATGCCAACTTAGTGGTTCGTTATGGTGAACACGAATATAGATACTTATATATATCGTCTGTATATAGTGAATAAAAGCAAAAAAGTATGGTGGGAGGAGAATGTGGGCGAGTGAAGTGTTGAGGGAGTGAGTGGCAGCGAGTGGCTGGCTGGTGTGTGGTGGTCACTCCTCGTTGCTTTTTGACTCATAATACCAACTTAGTGGTTCGTTATGGTGAACAAAACATGCAGATACTTATATATAACCTGTGTATATAGTGTAATAACCGACAAAGTATTTGTTCACTGTTTGATGAACATAATAATTGAATCAACACTATGCTCACCATATTTTTGAATACAGCGATGATTCACTCATTTTATTATATAAATATATCACACTACACACAATTGAATATTACAGCAAAAAAAAAAAAAAAAAAAAAAATCAGAGACATTGAAATAATTAGGTAATTATCTCTTTGTGGGCCACTCCTGCCTGACAGCTGGGAGCAACAGACCATCTGGGACACATGCTGATTCAGCACCTGTTTTTTGCCAGACTTTCCCGCCCTATAGTGGGCAATATATGCTACTTACGATTTTTTTATTATTTTTCCTGTGAACAGAGAACACAAATTAACAGATTAAGAAGAGAATTTTTTTTTTTTTGTATGCACCTGTGGGTGACAAATGCTAATTAGCCCTGAGCAACACAAGGGTTAATCACCAGATATATTTAAGTTGACCCGGTTGGTCCGTGAGCCCAGTTGGTCCGGCATTTCATTTAGAAAACAATCTATTTTTCTCTTGAAGATGTCCATGGTTGTTCCGGCAATATTTCTTATACTCGCTGGGAGGATGTTGAACAACTCTGGACATCTGATGTTTATAGTATAAAATCTGCAATTTTGATCATTAAAGTGATGATTGTTATAGATACTTGATAAGAGGTATAGTTTGGATCTAAACTAGGTTGCCTGTATAATGTTTGATGTCTTTATTTTTACTGCACCTTAGTATTTGGAAATTATCACTGTTAAACATACATGTTATTTTCTTCTACCCAGTAAAAAACTTTATTAACATCTGCTTGCAGTTTTTCAATTTCTTCAGCAGAGGTAATTTTCATGGTTTGTCATAGAGGTCAAGTAACTGTGAGAGTCATGATCTTCCCGCTCTAAAATCTATCATGTACTATCAGATATTGGGTTTATCAAAATTATCAGGGTAGGTTAGGTTTGGTCATATTTCTACATTAGTTTTAACTCAAATTCTTCCTTTACAAAGTCACTTTATCATTATTAATCCATTTTTCTGGGAGGGCTTTCCTTGGGGACACACTGGGCTGCTCTCCTGGAACTTTTAAAACTTTTTGACCTATGTATTTAGAAGCAATTCTAAAGTTAGAAAGTGTAGCATAGGCCCCTCGCACAATGTTCTTAATATGATCCTCAGGTTATAGTTTTCTATCTAAAACCACCCCTAGATCTCCTTCTTGATGAGAATTCTCTATAGATCTCTGTGGCTCGATCACAGAAACTGAGTAAATTCGTTACACTGGACCTTCCAGATCGAAGACCATGCTTACAGTCTGATATATCATTGTGTACGTCTGCATCTGAAATTGAGCAATATCGGATTTATTATTTGGTTTTATAAATTTTATACTTATAATCTTACCTCATTTCAGAGACCACGAGTAATCTGGGCTTCGAACTCAACAGAAAATTCTTCCATAGACCTGCTTCTTTGCTACGTAATAGACAAAATTTAGTAAGTAATGATTATTATGTGTTTATTGTTTATTTATTTATTTTTTCTTTATATACAAGAAGGTACATTGGGGGAGAGTACAGAGACTTGAAGTTATACATTCTTGTAAAGCAGCTAGCACTCATAGCGTTTCGGGCAGCTGTAAGTATAGGCCAAGGAACTTACCATCTTTTTTATTTCTGATGTTAACATTGTCTAACTGTAGCTGAATTGCATTTGTTGATTTGCTCCCAAATAAGATGTTGTAGGTCCTTTCTATGTTTAGTGTGAGTTTGTTGGTTGACATACATAAGTGGATTTTTTTTTAATTTATTGTTTACAGCATTGTTTAATATGAGTGGGTTGGGGTCTGAGTAGATGAGGTTAGTATCATCATTATTTCATATCTCAGTGATTTTGTCGTAATGGTCAAGTAGCTGTGAGAGGCATGATCTTCCTGCTCTAAATCCATGTTGGCCTGGATTGTGGAGGTCATTGGTCTCTATAAAACTAGTAACCTGACTCCTGATCACTCTCAAATACTTTTATTATGTGGGACGTTAGTGCAACGGGTCTATAATTCTTTGCCAATGCTTTGCTACCTCCCTTGTGTAGAGGAGCTATGTCTGCTGCTTTAAGAGCCTCTGGTATCTCCCCCATGTCCAAGCTCTTCCTCCACACCATACTCAGTGCCTGTGCTACTGGCACTTTGCATTTCTTTATAAATATTGAATTCCATAAGTCTGGACCCGGGGCTGAATGCATGGGCATATTGTCAATTTCTCTTTCAAAATCTGTCACACTCGTGTTGATATCAGTTATTTTTACAGAGGTTTGGATATCACCTATAAAGAAGTTGTCCGGATCCTCCACGTTCATGCTTTGTATCGGAGTGCTAAACATGTCCTCATACTGCTTTTTTAGGATTTCACTAATTTCTTTGTCATCCTCAGTATATGAACCTTCACTAGTATGAATAGGTCCAATACTGGCAGTGGTTTCTGATTTTAATTATGAGATTTTTTTGTGAGGTTTTCGTGTTTTTGATTCGTGAATGAGGTCCAGCGTGTTCTCATTCCTAGTCGGTTCTGTTATCTGCTGACTGAGCGAGAATTTGTCACAGAATCTCAGTAGTTCTCTGACCTGTGATTGGTTATTTGCATTTCCATTTTGGGTGTGTTTTTTGGTAGTGATTCGTCCAGTTCTGGTAGTAGTGCGGTTGTTGTGTGGTGTAGTACTTGTGTGCTTGTTAATGACTTGTATTCCAGTCTTGTGGGTATCTCCTTTCCCCTACGGGCCAACTGCTTTGTTCTTACCTAGCATTTTGCTCTGTTTGGGTATGAAAGTTTGTGTGCCTTCATTGAATATTTTGCAAAATTTGCTATATATCTCATTATTTACTCATCTGCCTAGGAACAAGTTTGTCTAATTATACTCATTAACTATTTTTCAAAGTTCCCCATAGTGCCCTTTATTAAAATCGAGTTCATCAACCGTTTCAATGTCCTTATTTTCTTCTAGATTATATCTTAAAGTATATTTAAATGTTAAATGTTATTGTTCCATTTCAATGTTTCTGATTGCATTGTTAAATTGAATTTTTGAAGATTTTGATTTATTTTAATTTTGATTTAATTATTTTGTGTGACATTGCATTGCAATTGAGCTATGTTGTTTACCATACCGTTCATTTTGTGAGTATAAGTATAGATGCCACACTTGTGACAGGTAAAACCATGCCTTTTTTGAAAAACAGCACCGTCTGTTGCACGTAAGAGCAACCCACGCTATATTATGTTGTGATATTATTTCAATATTTCCGATTGCATTGATAATTTTAATTTTTATAGATTTCAATTTATTTTCATTTTGATTTAATAATTTTGTGTGACATTGCGTTGAAATTGAGCTGTGTTGTTTATCATACTGTTTATTTCATGAGTATAGTTTTTTTTTTCATTTCATTTTTTTTAGCTGTTCTTATTTTTCAGTGATGGGAACATCAGATCATTTGATGTTCCCAATTTTCTGATGGGAACATCAGATTATTTGATGGTCCCAATTTTCTGACGGGGGAATGAAGAATGGTGGATAGGACAAGGGGACAGGTGAATGGGAAATGGTGGGGAGGAAGAGGGGACAGGGGAGGGGGGGGGCGGAATGGTAGGGAAGACGAGTGGACAGGGGAGTGTGGATGGTGGGGAGGACGAGGGGATGGTGGAGTGGTGAATGGTGGGAAGGACGAGGGGATGGTGGAGTGGGGAATGGTTGGAGGGATGGGGGAGTGGAGAATGGTTGTGAAGACGGGAGGACTGGGGAACAGGGGAACACCTCAATAAAAAACAAAACTGTATTATCACTCTGTGCCTTCCTGTCCATTGAAAAAGTGAATTATAATTATATATATAAATTAATTCTTGTACATTTACAGAAGCCTGTATCAACACCCCCACTGCTGCCACTGCATGAGATGCTGAACAAAATCAGTGGAAACAGATACAACGTAATGTTTGCCAATTTGGTGTAGTCTAATTCAATCTCTTTTAGTAATCTTTAAGAACATTTATGCTATGAATACGATAAAATAATGTAACTGATTTTGGCTAAATATGTAGATATATTTAATTTTCTGAGCACTAATAGTGAAAGAAAACCAAAATAATAGGTGGCTACTATCTCTAACAATGGGCTGGAATAATGCAGGATATAATATAGTTTTATAAAGACTTGTTTTAGTTTTTTCTATAATATAGAAAGGATTTTTACTTAATAATTTAAATATTATATGATAAAATAATTTATTTATTATGGAAATCAATTAGTAACAAACAATATTTCATTACAGGGTGGTGAAGCAAGAAGACATGTGTATCACACTCCTGACTTGGACAATGCCTGCTGAATAAAGATATATATATTTATGTATATATATTTATATATATTTATATAATATATATATATATTATATATATATATAAATATATATATATATATATATATATATATATATATATATATATATATATATATATATATATATATATATATATATATATATATATATATATATATTAGTATATTTTGGTAGCAGTCTTTCCTGTAGACATATATTATTAAATATGACCGAAAAAATTAAGATTAATAATTCTAACACGAATTTCCTCAATCTTTCGTACATTTCTTTTCACTGTTGGAGGTAATTCAAAAATCAATTCTCTAAAATTTATTTTTATTTCTAGTCTGACGCGACACTTGGGTGCGTTTCGTAAAACTTATTACATTTTCAAAGACTTTAGTTAACACATACACAACTGAATAGAACTTACACATCTCCGATTTTGTTTATATCTACATTTGAGTGAGGTGGATGGGGTGAGGTGGTATTTAATAAGGTATTAATTTCATCAACACAAGCCAGAACATGAAACAATGGGTATTGAATAGAAGTAATTGTAGAAAGCCTATTGGTCCATATTTCTTGATGCTTCTATATTGGAGCGGAGTCTTGAGGTGGGTAGAATATAGTTGTGCATTAATTGGCTGTTGATTGCTGGTGTTGACTTCTTGATGCGTAATGCCTCGCAAACGTCAAGCCGCCTGCTATCGCTGTATCTATCGATGATTTCTGTGTTGTTTACTAGGATTTCTCTGGCGATGGTTTGGTTGTGGGAAGAGATTATATGTTCCTTAATGGAGCCCTGTTGCTTATGCATCGTTAAACGCCTTGAAAGAGATGTTGTTGGTTTGCCTTTATACTGAGTTTTTTGAGGCTTACAGTCCCCAAGAGGGCATTTGAAGGCATAGACGACATTGGTCTCTTTCAAAGCGTTCTGCTTTGTTTTTTCTGCGAGAAAATTCGTGTTAGAATTATTAATTTGACTTTTTCGGTCATATTTAATATGTCTACAGGAAAGACTGCTACCAAAATAAATATAATATATATGTATATATATATATATATATATATATATATATATATATATATATATATATATATATATATATATATATATATATATATACATATATATATATATATATATATATATATATATATATATATATATATATATATATATATATATATATATTATTAAATATGACCGAAAAAGTAAGATTAATAATTCTAACACGAATTTTCTCAATCTTTCGTACATTTCTTTTCACTGTTGGAGGTAATTCAAAAATCAATTCTCCAAAATTCATTTTTATTTCTAGTCCGACGCGACACTTGAGCGCGTTTCATAAAACTTATTACATTTTCAAAGACTTTACACATACACAACTGAATAGAACTTACATATCTCCGATTTGTTTATATCTACATTTGAGTGAGGTGGATGGGGTGAGGTGGTATTTAATAGGGTATTAATTTCATGAACACATGACAGAACACGAAACAATGGATATTGAAATGGAAGTGATTGTAGAAAGCCTATTGGTCCATATTTCTTGATGACATCACCGCAGCACTGAAACAAGGATTATCAAGAAACTAACAACATTATATGGAGGACCTATGGCAATTCCACGACCAAGAGATGGCTTCCTGAACCTTGCAGGAATTAACCTCACTGAGGACCAAGTCACTCTCCTAAATCTGGGCATAAACTGTCACGTTATGTCCAGACCGAGTGAGATGGCCCGGAAAGTAGAGTTGGAAATTCTGTTGGACGACATATTCGACCTCGAGACACAAAAGAAGGTCACTACCAAAGATACCTTACAAGCAGAACTTTTTGCAGAAGGAGGAAAGAATCGAGGCAATTACAGAAGCACCATACTGTCCCCCGAGCTCAAAGCGGCAGCTAAAAGCCTTCGTGAGAACAAGGAGATAGTTGTCAGGAGAGGTGACAAGTCGCCAATATATGTCATTCTTAAAAAAGACGAATATCTGGCGAAAATGAACCTCATACTCTCTGACCAAACTAAGTTCCAAAGGGTAACGAAGGACACTACAGCCGAATTAAAAGCAAAGGTCAACAAACTGATCGAAACTGTGAACGCAAAGAAATCCGGACTCCACCTGCCTAAGATCATTGGGGAATATAAACCTGGATATGCGTATGGAAATGTCAAGACACACAAGCCTGGAAACCCACTTCGGCCAATCATTAGCCAGATACCCACACCCACGTACAGACTGGCGAAGCGACTCAACGGCCTGCTGACTCCTTATGTTCCTTGCGCCTTCAGCCTGAAGTCTCCAAAGGAATAGTTAACTTACTGCGGGGCACACGGGCCACAGGGATAAGAGCCTCGTTGGACGTAGAATCGCTGTTTACCAACGTACCTGTGGACGAGACAATCGGGATGATAGCCGACAGAGTGTATCGTGATCCAGCCTGTACTCCTCTTGACATACCAGAAAATATTCTGAGGAAACTACTCCAAGCTTGTACTAAAGAGGCACCCTTCTTGAACCCGGATGGGCACATGTATAAGCAAGTAGATGGGGTCGCCATGGGTTCTCCCCTAGGTGTCCTGTTTGCAAACTTCAACATGGGTACCATCGAGCAAAAAGTCTTAGTCGACATGAACTTGAAACCGGCCATATACTGCAGGTATGTTGATGACATTTTTACACAGGTACCTGATGTCAGACATCTGCAGGAGCTGAAGGAGGCATTTGAGCAGAGTTCCGTGCTGCGTTTCACTTACGAGATGGAAAAGGATGGGAAGCTGCCCTTTCTAGATGTAACAGTCATGGAAAAGAGCGGATGTTTCCACACTGCAGTCTACACTAAGGAAACGAACATAGGAATGTGCCTAAATGCCAACAGCGACTGCCCGGACAGGTACAAGAGGAGTGTTGTTAACGCATATGTCGACCGTGCTCTCAGCCACAGCTCAGAATGGAAGCAAGTCGACGAAGAAATCTGTAGGGTAAGGCAGGTCCTAGTCAACAACGGCTTCTCCAATGGTTTCGTCGAAGACATCATAAGAAGGAAAGTGAAACGCCATGCAACCTCTGAAGAGACAACTAACACAACACCTACACCCCCTATTAGACTATATTACAGGAACTTCTTTTCCACAGCTCATAAAACGGAGGAAAGGGTCCTGAAAGATATTGTTAATAGAAACGTTATCCCTACAGACAAAAATCAGAGGATACAACTGACGATTTACTATAAAACCAGAAAAACGGCCAGCCTACTCAAGAGAAACTCTCCAGACACAGAGCAGAACGCTTTAAAAGAGACCAACGTCGTCTATGCCTTCAAATGCCCACTTGGGGACTGTAAGCTCCAAAAAACCCAGTATGTAGGCAAGACAACAACATCTCTTTCTAGGCGTTTAACGATGCATAAGCAACAGGGCTCCATTAAGGAACATATAATCTCTTCCCACAACCAAACCATCGCCAGAGAAATCCTAGTAAACAACACAGAAATCATCGATAGATACAGCGATAGCAGACGGCTTGACGTTTGCGAGGCACTGCACATTAAGAAGTCAACACCAGCAATCAACAGCCAATTAATGCACAACTATATTCTACCCACCTCAAGACTCCGCTCCAATATAGAAGCATCAAGAAATATGGACCAATAGGCTTTCTACAATCACTTCCATTTCAATACCCATTGTTTCGTGTTCTGTCTAGTGTTGATGAAATTAATACCCTATTAAATACCACCTCACCCCATCCACCTCACTCAAATGTAGATATAAACAAATTGGAGATATGTAAGTTCTATTCAGTTGTGTATGTGTAAAGTCTTTGAAAATGTAATAAGTTTTACGAAACGCGCTCAAGTGTCGCGTCAGACTAGAAATAAAAATGAATTTTGGAGAATTGATTTTTGAATTACCTCCAACAGTGAAAAGAAATGTACGAAAGATAGAAAATTCGTGTTAGAATTATTAATCTTACTTCTTCGGTCATATTTAATAATATATGTCTACAGGAAAGACTGCTACGAAAATATACTAATATATATATATATATATATATATATATATATATATATATATATATATATATATATATATATATATATATATATATATATATAATATATACACACATACCTGTGTATATACACACACTTAGTTGTAGAATATAAACACAACTATATTCTACCCACTTCCAGACTCCGCACCAATACAGAAGGATCAAGAAATATGGGCCAATAGGCCCTTTGCATTTACTTCCATTCTTCCCTTTAACTTACAAAATATTATACCCATTGTTTCGTGTTCTGTCTTGTGTTGAAAGTTTGTTCTCACCTCATCCAAAACTGTTGTAACATATCACCTCACCCAAATGCAGGTATAAAATCAAAGCTGTTTAAAACTCTGTTTAGTGTTTGCAAGTTATAGTTGTGTGTGTGTAAACTAAAGTCCTTGAAAATGTAATAAGTTATTATGAAACGCGTTCAAGTGTCGCGTCAGACTAGAAATAAAAATGAATTTTGGAGAATTGATTTTTCAATTACCATCAAGAGTGAAAAGAAATATAAGAGATATTGAAAAAATTCGTGTTAGAATTATTAATCTTACTTTTTCGGTCATATTTAATAATAATGTGTGTATATATATATATATATATATATATATATATATATATATATATATATATATATATATATATATATATATATATATATATATATATACATATATATAGCTAACTGTGTGTGTGTATATATAGATATATATAGATATATATATATATATATATATATATATATATATATATATATATATATATATATATATATATATATATATATATATATATATATATATATATATATATGTCGTACCTAGTAGCCAGAACTCACTTCTCAGCCTACTATTCAAGGCCCGATTTGCCTAATAAGCCAAGTTTTCCTGAATTAATATATTTACTATAATTTTTTTCTTATGAAATGATAAAGCAACCCTTTTCTCTATGTATGAGGTAAATTTTTTTTTATTGGAGTTAAAATTAACGTAGATATATGACCGAACCTAACCAACCCTACCTAACCTACCCTAACCTATATTTATACGTAAGGTTAGGTTAGGTAGCCAAAAAAAGCTAGGTTAGGTTAGGTTAGGTAGGTTAGGTAGACGAAAAAACATTAATTCATGAAAACTTGGCTTATTAGGCAAATCGGGCCTTGAATAGTAGGCTGAGAAGTGCGTTCTGGCTATTAGGTACGACATATATATATATATATATATATATATATATATATATATATATATATATATATATATATATATATATATATGTATATATTTATTTAGGGCATATGTTTTTTCATTTTTCCTGATTTGTCAGTACCTAATAAAAGAAATATAAATTATTTTATTTTTTATCCTTAAATTTTTAATATTCAATTTATATTTGTATTTAATATTTACATTGTTTTAAAATTTAAAGAAATTTAACTTTTTAAAAACAAAGACGTGAGAACGTTTCAGATTTGGTTCAAAGGTTTCATAAAAGATTCAAATTGATGTTTGAAAGGTTTAGGAATGACTCATGTTAGGATTTTAAAGGCGTCACAACGTTTCAAATTAGTGTTAGATACGTAGGTTTTGGTTATAAGTTTTGGAAACCTATTTAATTCCACACAAAAATCCGTATCTGATACGTGAAAACAAACGTTTCCAATCCTTTCAAACACTTTCCAGATATGTTGTGGCAACCTTAAATTGTTTCCTGGGTAAGGACAAGGAGCAGGGATATGAGGACAAGGAGCTGGGATATGAGGACAAGGAGCTGGGATATGAGGATAAGGAGCTGGGATATGAGGACAAGGAGCTGGGATATGATGACAAGGAGCTGGGATATGAGGACAAGGAGCTGGGGTATGAGGACAAGGAGCTGGGATATGAGGACAAGGAGCTGGGGTATGAGGACAAGGAGCTGGGATATGAGGACTAGGAGCTGGGATATGATGACAAGGGGCTGGGATATGAGGACAAGGAGCTGGGATATGAGGACTAGGAGCTGGGATATGATGACAAGGAGCTGGGATATGAGGACAAGGAGCTGGGATATGATGACAAGGAGCTGGGATATGAAGACAAGGAGCTGGGATTTGAGGACAAGGAGCTGGGGTATGAGGACAAGGAGCTGGGATATGAGGACAAGGAGCTGGGATATGATGACAAGGAGCTGGGATATGAGGACAAGGAGCTGGGATTTGAGGACACGAAGCTAGGATAGAACGAAGTGACAGAACTGTGCCCAACCACTTGGAGCGTCAGGGGATCGACCTCGGACTTACAAGTAGCTTGGCTATCTTATTACCAAGCAATGGAAATTACTAGACTGATAGAAAGTGAGGCCCACTTGAGTTAACAAGACGAAAGTTCCAAAAATAATTCAGGGAACAAAAGAGACAGGAGAAGAAGGCGAACTATTAGGGGAAAGTGCCAAGCCATTACGACTATATAGCACTGGGAAGGGGTCAGGATAAGGATTAGAGATGGGATAGAGGGAACCTCTAGTTCTATCGGTGCCCAACCACTTGTGGACGCTTGGGGATTGAACGCCGACCTGCAGGAAGCCTGACCGTCGCTCGACCCTCCACCCCAAGTGTGGGACAGACAGGAGAAGAGAGGGATCGTATTCGCGTATATTTTTAAAGATTTTTTTAATGCTGAAGGAAGAGCAGGGGAGTTGAGATAGCTGCCAGGGTTGAAAGGCAGACGGATTGAGGCCAAAGCTCCGGATTGTACGATTGAAAGGATTGAATATGAGCCGATGTGGCTGAATAGCTCCGATACAAAGAAGGTCTGGGGCAAAACGCCTCCTTGAAAAAGGGAAGGAAACATTCAATGTCCGTTTTGTAAATGTTTCCGACAGCTTGGATAGTCGCTCCCCGACAACACGTAACACCTGCAATATTGTGTGTTGTGACAATGTTATGACCTGATACAACATTGTGGGTATGTTGTGCTACAATAGTGTGGGTATGTTGTGTTACAATAGTGTGGGTATGTTGTGTTACAATAGTGTGGGTATGTTGTGTTACAATAGTGTGGGTATGTTGTGCTACAATAGTGTGGGTATGTTGTGCTACAATAGTGTGGGTATGTTGTGCTACAATAGTGTGGGTATGTTGTGCTACAATAGTGTGGGTATGTTGTGTTACAATAGTGTGGGTATGTTGTGCTACAATAGTGTGGGTATGTTGTGCTACAATAGTGTGGGTATGTTGTGCTACAATAGTGTGGGTATGTTGTGCTACAACATTGTGGTTACCTTGTATTGTGTGATGAGTTGCTCTCACTGTGCACCCCTCCTCCTCCTCCTCTTATCCCTCTTCCACCTATTCCCTCTCTTCCCCCTTAAGGGAAATTGTAATAAATTTTACCGTCAGTGACTGTATGAAATAAATAGTTGTTCGGTCCCACACAAACACCTTACTGATAAATTATTTAAGATATTTAATCAAAAGTCGAATTTAATGAATTAATGTATTAGGCAATTCATGTGATTATTTCAAACAAGTTTAATTTTAAACATAACTACTTAATCAGCTCATTTGACTCTAGGTCTATTCTGAGCCACATAAATGAACTAGGCTATTTATATTTACTTTATTTATTAAAGTCACTGAATGGAATAATCTTATACATTTTATGAACGAATATAATTTATCTATAATAGTTAAACAAGATCAATTTAGATTGACTAATACTAGATGTAACTGTGTCAGCAGGTGAGGTGAGTGACGTCCAGGTGTATCCTGTCTCACCTGTCTAATTTGACCCCCTCCCCCTACCCTTAGTGCAGCTGTCAGTTTCCGAGACAGGGACTCTAAGCCCTGGACTGCGCCTGACGTTCATTCCACTGCCAGAACCGCTGTGTTGTCATTCAGGTGTTGATAAAAGTGTAGTAGCCTCGTTAACTGGTCGTTTAAATTTATGTTTAGAACGAGTGGAGAGATTTACTCAATTATTTCTTGTTCTCGTTAAGAACAACAGATTGTTATGACAGTAAAACTATCTAATTGACTGTTAAGACAGTTAAACCATACAATTAACTTGATCAAGCCATTAAAATTTGTATTCAAGCTTCGTCATTGAAAAAGTTTAATTCAATCTTCATGTCAAGTGACTGAACAACCACAGTCAAATGAACAAACAATTCCCCCCTCCCCCCTCCCCATCAAGTGCCCAAACATCAACCCCCCCTCCCCCCCCCCCGTAACGACTGAGGGCACAGCCCCACCACCACCTGTCAACTGCCGCTGTCAAATGGCCCCTGTCAAAGACCCACAGTGGCGTACTTCGCCCCAAAGACCGCAGTCACACACATATTGCAACTTTTTTACATTTTCTTCAATGTTGCTAATAGTTCTCACCTATCAGTTCAGAGTTCGCAGGGTAGAATTTAGCTCTTGGGCTCGCCTCTGGTCTTTTTGGTGTTTCTGGTTTGATTCTTCTCGTTGATTCTCGTATTACCTCATTTACGCATATTTCCTTCCAAGTATCCTTGACACATTTATAGCCTCCAATGTATTCCCTGAACACACATTCCTTCCCCATATATACATGACATATACATGATACATACATACATACCTTCACGTGTATACATACCTTCCCATGTATACACGTGAAGGTATATATGTATCACACATACCTTCACGTGTATACATACCTTCACATGTAAACACGTGAAGGTATATATGTATCTTACATACCTACACGTGTATACAGTATACATACCTTCACATGTATATATGACACATACATATCTTCATATGTATTCATGACACATACATCTCTTCACATGTATACATAACACATACATACCTTCACATATATACAGAACACATACATACCTTCACATGTATACATGACACATACATACCTTCACATATATACAGGACACATACATACCTTCACATGTATACATGCTACATCCATACCTTCACATGTATACATGACACATACATACCTTCACATATATACAGGACACATACATACCTTCACATGTATACATGCTACATCCATACCTTCACTTGTATTCATGACACATACCTACCTTCACATGCATACATGACACTTACATACCATCACATGTATACATGCTACATACATACCTTCACATGTATACATGACACATACATACCTTCACATGTATACACCACACATACATACCTTCACATGTATACATGACACATACGTAACTTCACATGTATACAAAACACATAAATACCTTCACATGTATACATGCCACATATATACCTTCCCATGTATACATCACATGTATACAGGACACATACATTCCTTGCCATATAGCGTTGTGATGGCAATTCAAAATTCAAAAGGCTATGGGAGCTAAGCCTCACGTCGCTGGAAAACGGAAGAGTTAGGGAAGACATGATCACCACCTCAAAATTCTCACAGGAATCGACAGAGTAGATAAAGATAAACTGTTTAACACGGATGGTACGCGAACAAGGGACACAGGTGGAGACTGAGTACCCAAATGAACCACAGAGACTTCAGAAAGAACTTTTTCAGTGTCAGGGTAGTTAACAGATGGAATGCATTAGGCACTGATGTGGTGGAGGCTGACTCCATACACAGTTTCAAGTGTAGATATGATAGAGCCCAGTAGGCTCAGGAACCTGTACACCAGTTGATTGACAGTTGAGAGGCGGGACCAAAGAGCCACAGCTGAACCTTCGCAAGCACAACTAGGTAACA